>NC_053028.1:612831704-612961781 GCF_003073215.2 Triticum urartu
TGACTGCGGTTGGTCCTTGAAGAAGGTTAAAACAACAAACTTGATGAATCACCGTTGTGATTTTTGCCGTAGATAAGAACGGTTCTTGCTAGAAGCCCGTAGCAGCCACGTAAAACTTGCAACAACAAAATAGAGGACGTCTAACTTATTTTTGCAGGGTATGTTGTGATGTGATATGGTCAAGACATGAGGTGATAAACATTATTGTATGAGATGATCATGTTTTGTAAGTTATCGACAACCGGCAGAAGCCTTAGGGTTGTCTCTTTATTGTATGAAGTGCAAACGTCATGTAATTGATTTACTTTATCACTATGCGTTAGCGATAGTTGTAGAAGCAATAGTTGGCGGACCACGACGCAACGATGTAGATCAAGGTGTCAAGCCAGTGACGATGGAGATCATGACGATGCATTGGAGATGGAGATCAAAAGCACGAGATGATGATGGCCATATCATGTCACATATTTTGATTGCATGTGATGTTTATCTTTTAGGCATCTTATTTTGCTTAGTACGACGGTAGTATTATAAGATGATCCCTGCTACATCTTGAGCTTGCGTTGGTTTTCCCCAAAGAGGAAGGGATGATGCAGCAGAGTAGCGTGAGTATTTCCCTCAGTTTTTGAGAACCAAGGTATCAATCCAGTAGGAGCCCACGCTCAAGTCCCTCGTACCTGCACAAAGCGATAGCTACTCGCAACCAACGCGATTAGGGGTTGTCAAGCCCTTCACGGTCACTTACGAGAGTGAGATCTGATAGATAGAATATTTTTGGTATTTTTGATATAAAGATGCAAAGTAAAAAAGTAAAGGCAAAGTAAATAGCAAAGCAATATAAAAGTGATGGAGATTGATATGATGAGAATAGACCCCGGGGCCATAGGTTTCACTAGTGGCTTCTCTCAAGAGCATAAGTATTCTACGGTGGGTGAACAAATTACTATTGAGCAATTGATAGGATTGTGCATAATTATGAGAATATCTAGGCATGATCATGTATATAGGCATCACGTCCGTGACAAGTAGATCGAAACGATTCTGCATCTACTACTATTACTCCACTCATCGACCGCTATCCAGCATGCATCTAGAGTATTAAGTTAAAAACAGAGTAACGCCTTAAGCAAGATGACATGATGTAGAGAGATAAATTCATGCAATATGAAATAAACCCCATCTTGTTATCCTCGATGGCAACGATACAATACGTGCCTTGCTGCCCCTTCTGTCACTGGGTAAGGACAGCGCAAGATCGAACCCAAAGCTAAGCACTTCTCCCATGGCAAGAACTACCAATCTAGTTGGCCAAACCAAACCGGATAATTCGAAGAGACTTGCAAAGATAACCCATCATGCATAAAAGAATTCAGAGAAGATTCAAATATTATTCATAGATAGACTTGATCATAAACCCACAATTCATCGGTCTGAACAAACACACCGCAAAAAGAAGATTACATCGAATAGATCTCCACGAGAGAGGGGGAGAACTTTGTATTGAGATTCAAAGAGAGATAAGAAGCCATCTAGCTACTAACTATGGACCCGAAGGTCTGAGGTAAACTACTCACACTTCATCGGAGGGGCGAGGATGATGTAGAAGCCCTCCGTGATGACGGCCCTCTTCCGGTGGAGCTCGGGAACAGGCCCCAAGATGGGATCTCGTGGATATAGAAAGTTGCGGCAGTGGAATTAGGGTTTTGGCTCCTGTTCTGATCGTTTGGGGGTACGTGTGTATATATAGGAGGAAGGAGGACGTCGGTGGAGCACCGAGGGGCCCACGAGGCAGGGGGCGCGCCCTAGGGGGGGGGCTCCCCCACCCTCATGACCACCTCTTTGATCCCTTGCTGTAGGGTCCAAGTCTCGTGGATCACGTTCGGTGAGAAAATCACGTTTCCGAAGATTTTATTCCGTTTGGACTCCGTTTGATATTCTGTTTATCCGAAACACTGAAATAGGAAAAAACAGCAATTCTGGGCTGGGTCTCCGGTTAATAGGTTAATCCCAAAAATAATATAAAAGTGGAAAATAAAGCTCAATATAGTCCAAAACAGTAGATAATATAGCATGGAGCAATCAAAAATTTATAGATACGTTGGAGACGTATCAATCCCTTCACTAAATTTCAAGATAAGAGTGTTCTCCCTGAGTATGCACCATTGATATAGTTCGTCGTGTTGAGACACCACGTGATGATCGAGTGTGATAGACTCTACATTCACATACAACGAGTGTAAGCCAGGTTTACACACGCGGAATACTTGGGTTAAACTTCACGAGCCAAGCATGTACAGACATGGCCTCAGAACACTGGAGACCGAAAGGTCGAACATGAGTCATATAGTAGATATGATCAACATAGAGATGTTCACCATTGATGACTACCCCATCTCACGTGATGATCGGGTCCGTGATCTTCACGTGATGATCAACATAGTCGAAGGAACTTGTGATGAACTATAATATGCAAGGGATGACGAAGACGATTCCTGAGCTCTTCACGGTGTAGAAATTAGCGAAAGTAGAAATCAAGAAAGAGCATCAAGTGTTGATGGTTAACAAAACCACTAGTTTCAAGAAAAGGGCAAGGGAAAGAAAGGGAACTTCGAGAAGAATGGCAAGCAAGTTGCCACTCCCGTGAAGAAGCCCAAAGCTGAACCTAAGACTAAAACTAAGTGCTTCTACTGCAAAGGGAATGGTCACTAGAAGCGGAACTGCCCCGAATACTTGGCGGATAAGAAGGATGGAAAAGTGAACAAAGATATATTTGACATACATGTTATTGATGTGTACCTTACTAGTATTTGTAGTAGCCCTTGGCTATTCGATATTGGTTCTGTTGCTAAGATTAGTAACTCGAAACAGGAGTTGCAGAATAAACAAAGACTAGTTAAGGGCGAGGT
The DNA here is from genome assembly GCF_003073215.2 of Triticum urartu. Classification (NCBI taxonomy): domain Eukaryota; kingdom Viridiplantae; phylum Streptophyta; class Magnoliopsida; order Poales; family Poaceae; genus Triticum; species Triticum urartu. Next base: position 612,834,611 of record NC_053028.1, read on the forward strand.
GACGATGTGTGTTGGAAGTAATTCCAAGGTTGATACGATCACCATCGCACACTCCCTCTAACTTCGGAATTAGTATTAAACCTAAATAAATGTTATTTGGTGTTTGCGTTGAGCATGAATATGATTTGATCATGTTTATTGCAATATGGTTATTCATTTAAGTCAGAGAATCAAGGTTGTCAGAATCGTGATTTTGAATCGGATCGGAGCTCTGATGGTAGGATCGCAAATCGTAGGATCTTCACTATCAGGATCGTAAAAACATAGATTCTATGAACTAAAATCATAGAATCAGAGGGGTTAGTTTGGATCGTAAAGTCGTAGAATCATATAACAGAATCGGGATTCTGACAACCTTGCAGAGAATAATTGTTGTTCTGTTTACATGAGTAAAACCTTCTATGGTCATACACCCAATGTGAATGGTTTATTGAATCTCGACCGTAGTGATACACATATTCATAATATTGATCCAAAAGATGCAAAGTTGATAATGATAGTGCAACATACTTGTGGCATTACCATTTAGATCATATTGGTGTATAGCGCATGAAGAAACTCCATGCGGATGGACTTTTGGTATCACTTGATTACGAATCGTTTGATACTTGCGAACCATGCCTCATGGGCAAGATGACTAAAACTCCGTTCTCTGGAACAATGGAGCGAGCTAATGACTTATTGGAAATAATACATACCGATGTACGCGGTCCGATGAGTGTTGAAGCACGCGGCAGGTATCGTTATTTTCTGAACTTCATAAATGATTTCCGCAGATATGGGTATATCTACTTAATAAAACACAAGTCTGAAACATTTGAGAAGTTCAAAGAATTTCAGAGTGAAGTGGAGAATCATCATAACATGAAAATAAAGTTTCTACGATCTGATCACGGAGGAGAATATTTGAGTTACGAGTTTGTCCTTCATCTAAAACAATGTGGAATAGTTTCACAACTCACGCCGCCTGGAACACCACAGTGTAATGGTGTGTTCTAATGTCGTAACCGTACTTTATTAGATATGGTGCGTTCTATGATGCCTCTTACTGATTTACCAATATTGTTTTGGGGTTATGCATTAGAGACAACTGCATTCATGTTAAATAGGGCACCGTCTAAATCCGTTGAGACGACATCGTATGAACTGTGGCTTGGCAAGAAACCTAAGTTGTCGTTTATTAAAGTTTGGGGATGCGGCGCTTATGTCAAAAGGCTTCAGCCTGATAAGCTCGAACCTAAATTGGAGAAGTGCGTCTTCATAGGATACCCTAAGGAAACCATTGGGTACTCCTTCTACCACAGATCCGAAGGCAAGATCTTTGTTGCTAAGAATGGGTCCTTTCTAGAGAAGGAGTTTCTCTCGAAAGAAGTGAGTGGGAGGAAAGTAGAACTTGATGAGGTTATTGTACCTTCTCTCGAATTGGAGAGTAGCACATCACAGAAAACCGTTCCCGTGATGCCTACACCAACTAGAGAGGAAGCTAATGATGATGATCATGAAACTTCAGATCAAGTTCCTACTGGACTTCTAGGTCGAATAGAGCACGTTCCACACCAGAGTGGTACGATAATCCTGTACTGGGAGTCATGTTATTAGACCATGGCGAACCTACGAACTATGAAGAAGCTATAATGAGCCCAGATTTCGATAAATGGCTTGAGGCCATGAAATCTGAGATGTGATCCATGTATGAGAACAAAGTGTGGACTTTGGTGGATTTTCCCAATGATCGGCAAGCCATTGAGAATAAATGGATTTTCAAGAGGAAGACGAACGTTGATGGCAATATCACTATGTACAAAGCTCGACTTGTCACAAAAGTGTTTTCGACAAGTTGAAGGGGTTGACTACAATGAGACTTTCTCACCCGTAGCGATGCTTAAGTCCGTCTGAATCTTGTTAGCAATTGCCGCATTTTATAATTATGAAATCTCGCAAATGGATGTCAAGAACATCATTCCTTAATGGATATTAAAGAAGAGTTGTATATGATGCAACCAGAAGTTTTTATCGATCCGAAAGGTGCTAACAAAGTGTGCAAGCTCCAGCGATCCATCTATGGACTGGTGCAAGCATCTCAGAGTTGGAATATACGCTTTGATGAGGTGATCAAAGCATATGGTTTTATACAAACTTATGGTGAAGCCTATATTTACAAGAAAGTGAATGGGAGCTCTGTAGCATTTCTGATATTATATGTGGATGACATATTGCTGATTGGAAATGATATAGAATTTTTGGATAGCATAAAAGGATACTTGAATAAGAATTTTTCAATGAAAGACCTCGGTGAAGCTGCTTACATATTAGGCATCAAGATCTATAAAGATAGATGAAGACGCTTGATAAGATTTTTCAATGAGTACATACCTTGACAAGATTTTGAAGGAGTTCAAAATGGATCAGTCAAATAAGGAGTTATTGACTGTATTGGAAGGTGTGAAGTTGAGTAAGACTCAAAGCCCGACCACGGCATAAGATAGAGAGAGAATTAAAGTCATTCCCTATGCCTCAGCCATAGGTTCTATAAAGTATGCCATACTGTGTACCAGACCTATTGTGTACCTTGCCATGAGTTTGGCAAGGAGGTACAATAGTGATCCGGGAGTAGATCACTGGACATCGGTCAAAATTATCCTCAGAGGACTATGGAAATATTTCTCGGTTATGGAGGTGATAAAGACTCCGTCGTAAAGGGATACGCCGATGCAAGCTTTACAATGATTCAGATGACTATGAGTCTCAATCTGGATACATATTGAAAGTGGGAGCAATTAGCTAGAGTAGCTCCATGCAGAACATTGTAGACATAGAAATTTGCAAATACATATGGATCTGAATGTGTAAGACCCATTGACTAAACTTCTCTCACGAGCAAAACATGATCACGCCTTATTACTCTTTGGGTGTTAATCACAAGGCGATGTGAACTAGATTATTGACTCTAGTAAACACTTTGGGTGTTGGTCACATGGCAATGTGAACTATAGGTGTTAATCACATGGTGATGTGAACTATGGGTGTTATTCACATGGCGATGTGAACTAGATTATTGACTCTAGTGCAAATGGGAGACTGAAGGAAATATGCCCTATAGCCAATAATAAAGTTGTTATTTTATATTTCATTGTTCATGATAAAAGTTCATTATTCATGCTAGAATTGCATTGATCTGAAACCTTAATAAATAAACACTGTGTCCCTAGTGAGCCTCTACTAGACTAGCTCGTTGACCAAAGATGGTTAAGGATTCCTAACCATTGACCTGAGTTGTCATTTGATAACGGGATCACATCATTAGGAGAATGATGCGATGGACAAGACCCATCTGTTATCTTAGCATAATGATCGTTCAATTTTATTGCTATTGCTTTCTTCATGTCAAATACATATTCCTTCGAATATGAGATTACGCAACTCCCGGATCCCGGAGGAATGCCTTGTGTGCTATCAAATGTCACAACATAACTGGATGATTATATCTCCGAAGGTATTTGTTGAGTTGGCATAGATTGAGATTAGGATTTGTCAATCCGAGTATCGGAGAGGTATCTCCGGGCCCTCTTGATAATACACATCATAAGCTTGTAAGAAAACGACTAAGGAGTTAGTAATGAGGTGATGTATTAAGGAACGAGTAAAGATACTTGCCGGTAACGAGATTGAACTAGGTATGAAGATACCGACGATCGAATCTCGGGCAAGTAACATACCGATGGATAAAGGGAATTACGTATGTTGTCATAACGATTCGATCGATAAAGATCTTCGTAGAATATGTAGGAGCCAATATGGGCATCCAGGTTCTGCTATTGTTTATTGACCGGAGAGGTGTCTCGGTCATGTCTACATAGTTCTCGAACCCGTAGGGTCCGCATGCTTAACGTTCGATGACGATGTAGTATTATATGAGTTATGTGATTTGGTGACCGAATGTTGTTCGGAGTCCCGGATGAGATCACGGACATGATGAGGAGTCTCTAAATGGCCGAGAGGTAAATATTGATATATAGGATGATGGTATTCGGACACCGGAAGTGTTTCGGGGGGTACCGAGTACTTATCGGGTCACTAGAAGGGGTTCCGGGCATCCCCGACAAAAGATATGGGCCTTATGGGGCCAAGAGGGGAAACACACCAGCCACAAGGGGCTGGTGCGCCCCCATATGGGCCGGCCTACGGAGGAGAAGGAAAGGGGAGAAGGGAAAGTAAAGTGTGGATTAGGATTCCCACTTCCTTCCCTCTCCCCCCCTCTTTTCTCCCCCTTGGGGAAACATGGCAGGAGGCGCAGGGCAAGGCAGGGCCCCTAGGGGGCCGGCGGCCAGCCCTAGGGCGCGCCATGGCCTCTCCCCTCCCCCTCCCATCTATATATATGTGGGAGCGGGGCGCCTAGCACACACAAAATCAATTGTTAGGCGTGTGCGGCGCCCCCTCCACCATTTACACCCCCGTTCATATTTTCGTAGTGCTTAGGCGAAGCCCTGCGGAGATCACTTCACCATCACCGTCACCACACCGTCATGCTGACAGAACTCATCTACTACCTCGATGTCTTGCTGGATCAACAAGGCGAGAAACGTCATCGAGCTGAACGTGTGCAGAACGCGGAGGTGACGTGCGTTCAGTACTTGATCGGTTGAAGCACTAAGAAGTCGACTACATAAACCGCGTTGTGAAACACTTCCACTTATAGTCTACGAGGGTATGTAGACGCACTCTCCCTCTCGTTGCTATGCATCTCCATATATAGATCATTGCGTGTGCGTAGGTTTTTTTTGTTTTCCATGCAACATTTCCCAACAATATTTTCATACTTGAAGAGGAAAAGGATGAACAACAAGAACACAAGAGAGGAATTCACTCAAACAAAGCCTAATCACACATCCACTAGAATAGCAAAGTTGAGATCCACAAGCATACAAGAACAATCCAACGAAATAAGAACAAAGGTAAAGTTCTTCCCACTCCTAAGGAGGTGAGGTCTTGATGATAGTCTTCTCCAAAAGGAGGTCTTGAAATCCACTTGGGGATCCTCTCCTAAGAGGTCTTGATCTCCAAGAGAAGTGGTAGAGGGAGCAAAGCTCTACCAATGTCTCACATATATTTTGCTAACCCTAATAAATGACGTATGAAGGAAATATGCCCTAGAGGCAATAATAAAGTTGTTATTTATATTTCCTTATATCATGATAAATGTTTATTATTCATGCTAGAATTGTATTAACCGGAAACTTAGTACATGTGTGAATACATAGACAAACAGAGTGTCACTAGTATGCCTCTACTTGACTAGCTTGTTGATCAAAGATGGTTAAGTGTCCTAGCCATAGACAAAGAGTTGTCATTTGATAAACGGGATCACATCATTAGAGAATGACGTGATTGACTTGACCCATCCGTTAGCTTAGCATGATGATCGTTTAGTTTACTGCTATTGCTTTCAACATAACTTATACATGTTCCTATGACTATGAGATCATGCAACTCCCGAATACCAGAGGAACACTTAGTGTGCTATCAAACATCACAATGTAACTGGGTGACTATAAATATGCTCTACGGGTGTCTCCGATGGTGTTTGTTGAGTTGGCATAGATTGAGATTAGGATTTGTCAGTCCGAGTATCGGAGAGGTATCTCTGGGCCTTCTCGGTAATTTACATCACTATAAGCCTTGCAAGCAATGTAACTAATGAGTTACTTACGAGATGTAGCCTTATGGAACGAGTAAAGAGACTTGCCGGTAACGAGATTGAATTAGGTATGATGATACCGATGATCGAATCTCGGGCAAGTAACATACCGATGACAAAGGGAACAACATATGTTGTTATGCGGTTTGACCGATAAAGATCTTCGTAGAATATGTAGGAACCAATATAAGCGTCCAGGTTCCGCTATTGGTTATTGACCGGAGATGAGTCTCGGTCATGTCTACATAGTTCTCGAACCCATAGGGTCTGCACGCTTAACGTTCGGTGACGATCGGTATTATGAGTTTATGTGTTTTGATGTACTAAAGGTAGTTCGGAGTCCCGAATATGATTACGGACATGACGAGGGGTCTCGAAATGGCCGAGACATAAAGATCAATATATTGGATGACTATGTTTGGACATCAGAATGGTTTCGGGTGAGTTCGGGCATTTACCGGAGTACTGGGAGGTTACCGGAACCCCCCAGGGAGTGTATGGGCCTTATTGGGCCTTAGTGGGAGAGAGGAGGAGGCGGCCTAGGAGGGGGCGCCCCCCAAGCCCAATCCGAATTGGGAGGGGGGCCGGGCCCCCTTTCCTTCCTCCCTCTCTCCTCCCTCCTTCCTCTCCTACTCCTACTTGGAAGGGGGAGAATCCTACACCTGGTGGGAGTAGGACTCCCCTAGGGCCCTCCATAGAGGGCCGGCCCTCCCCCTCCTCCACTCCTCTATATACGGGGGAGGGGAGCACCCCATAGACATACAAGTTGATCATTGTCTTAGCCGTGAGCAGGGCCCCCCTCCACCATAATCTAACACGACCATATCGTAGCGGTGCTTAGGCGAAGCCCTGTTCCGGTAGCTTCATCATCATCGTCATAACGCCGTCATGCCGAAGAAACTCTCCCTCGACACTCAGCTGGATCTAGAGTTCGCGGGGCATCACCGAGTTGAACGTGTGCAGATCCCGGATGTGTCGTACCTTCGGTGCTAGGATCGGTCGGATCGTGAAGATGTTCGACTACATCAACCGCGTTGTCATAACGCTTCCGCTTACGGTCTACGAGGGTCCGTAGACAACACTCTTCCCCTCTCGTTGCTATGCATCACCTAGATGTTGGGGAATGTAGTAATTAAAAAAATTTCCTACGCACATGCAAGATCATGGTGATGCATAGCAACGAGAGGGGAGAGTATCGTCCACGTACCCTCGTAGACCGTAAGCGGAAGTGTTATGAGAATGCGGTTGATGTAGTCGTACGTCTTCACGATCCGACCGATCCAAGTACCGAAGGCACGGCACCTCCGAGTTCAGCACACGTTCAGCTCGATGACGTCCCACGAACTCCGATCCAGCAGAGCTTTGTGGGAGAGTTTCGTCAGCACGATGGCGTGATGACGGTGATGATGTTGCTACCGACGTAGGGCTTCGCCTAAGCACTGCTACGATATGATCGAGGTGGATTATGGTGGAGGGGGGGGGGCACCGCACATGGCTTGGAACAATCAACTTGTGTGCATTTAGGTGCCCCTCCCCCGCCCCGTATATAAAGGAGCAAGGGGGAGGCCGGACGGCCTTGGTGCGCCCCAAGGAGATCAGGAATCCTCCTCCTAGTAGGAGTAGGATTCATCTTTTCCTAGTCCTACTAGGAAGGGGGAAGGGGGAAGGAAAGAGAGGGAGAGCGAGAGGGAAAGAGGGGCCACGCCCCCTCCCCTAGTCCAATTCGGACTCCTCATGGGAGGGGGTGCGCCACCTCCTGAGCTGCTGCCCCCTCTCTCCCCTCAGGCCCACTAAGGCCCAATACTTCCCCAGGGGGGTTCCGGTAACCCCTCCGGCTCTCCGGTTTTCTCCGAAACCATTCGGAACACTTCCGGTGTCCGAACATAGCCGTCCAATATATCAATCTTTACATGTCAACCATTTCAAGACTCCTCATCATGTCCATGATCACATCCGGGACTCCAAACTACCTTCGGTACATCAAAACACATAAACTCATAATACCGATCGTCACCGAACTTTAAGCGTACGGACCCTACGGGTTCGAGAACTATGTAGACATGACCGAGACTCATCTCCGGTCAATAACGAATAGTGGAACATGGATGCTCATATTGGTTCCTACATATTCTACGAAGATCTTAATCGGTCAAACCGCATAACAACATACGTTGTTCCCTTTGTCATCGGTATGTTACCTTCCCGAGATTCGATCGTCGGTATCCTCATACCTAGTTCAATCTTGTTACCGGCAAGTCTCTTTACTCGTTCTGTAATACATCATCCCGCAACTAACTTATTAGTCACAATGCTTGCAAGGCTTATAGTGATGTGCATTACCGAGAGGGCCCAGAGATACCTCTCCGACAATCGGAGTGACAAATCCTAATCTCGATCTATGCCAACTCAACAAGCACCATCGGAGACACCTGTAGAGCACCTTTATAATCACCCAGTTACGTTGTGACGTTTGGTAGCACACAAAGTGTTCCTCCGGTACTCGGGAGTTGCATAATCTCATAGTCATAGGAACATGTATGAGTCATGAAGAAAGCAATATCAACAAACTAAATGATCATGATGCTAAGCTAACGGATGGGTCAAGTCAATTACATCATTCTCTAATGATGTGATCCCGTTAATCAAATGAAAACTCATGTCTATGGTTAGGAAACATAACCATCATTGATTCAACGAGCTAGTCAAGTAGAGGCAAACTAGTGACACTCTGTTTGTCTATGTATTCACACATTTACTAAGTTTCCGGTTAATACAATTCTAGCATGAATAATAAACATTTATCATGATATAAGGAAATATAAATAACAACTTTATTATTGCCTCTAGGGCATATTTCCTTCAGTCTCCCACTTGCACTAGAGTCAATAATCTAGATTACACAGTAATGATTCTAACACCCATGGAGTCTTGGTGCTGATCATGTTTTGCTCGTGAGAGAGGCTTAGTCAACGGGTCTGCAACATTCAGATCTGTATGTATCTTGCAAATCTCTATGTCTCCCTCCTTGACTTGATCGCGGATGGAATTGAAGCGTCTCTTGATGTGCTTGGTTCTTTTGTGAAATCTGGATTCCTTTGCCAAGGCAATTGCACCAGTATTGTCACAAAAGATTTTCATTGGACCCGATGCACTAGGTATGACACCTAGATCAGATATGAACTCCTTCATCCAGACTCCTTCATTTGCTGCTTCCGAAGCAGCTATGTACTCCGCTTCACATGTCGATCCCGCCATGACGCTTTGCTTAGAACTGCACCAACTGACAGCTCCACCGTTCAATAAAAACATGTATCCGTTTTGTGACTTAGAGTCATCCGGATCAGTGTCAAAGCTTGCATCAACGTAACCATTTACGATGAGCTCTTTGTCACCTCCATAAACGAGAAACATATCCTTAGTCCTTTTCAGGTATTTCAGGATGTTCTTGACCGCTGTCCAGTGATCCACTCCTAGATTACTTTGGTACCTCCCTGCTAAACTAATAGCAAGGCACACATCAGGTCTGGTACACAGCATTGCATACATGATAGAGCCTATGGCTGAAGCATAGGGAACATCTTTCATTTTGTCTCTATCTTCTGCAGTGGTCGGGCATTGAGTCTGACTCAACTTCACACCTTGTAACACAGGTAAGAACCCGTTCTTTGCTTGATCCATTTTGAACTTCTTCAAAACTTTATCAAGGTATGTGCTTTGTGAAAGTCCAATTAAGTGTCTTGATCTATCTCTATAGATCTTGATGCCCAATATATAAGCAACTTCACCAAGGTCTTTCATTGAAAAACTCTTGTTCAAGTATCCTTTTATGCTATCCTAAAATTCTATATCATTTCCAATCAGCAATATGTCATCCACATATAATATTAGAAATGCTACAGAGCTCCCACTCACTTTCTTGTAAATACAGGCTTCTCCAAAAGTCTGTATAAAACCATATGCTTTGATCACACTATCAAAACGTTTATTCCAACTCCGAGAGGCTTGCACCAGTCCATAAATGGATCGCTGGAGTTTGCACACTTTGTTAGCTCCCTTTGGATCGACAAAACCTTCTGGTTGCATCATATACAACTCTTCTTCCAGAAATCCATTCAGGAATGCAGTCTTTACATCCATTTGCCAAATTTCATAATCATAAAATGTGGCAATTGCTAACATGATTCGGATGGACTTAAGCATCGCTATGGGTGAGAAGGTCTCATTGTAGTCAACTCCCTGAACTTGTCAAAAACCTTTCGCAACAAGTCGAGCTTTGTAGACAATAACATTACCGTCAGTGTCAGTCTTCTTCTTGAAGATCCATTTATTCTCGATGGCTTGCCGATCATCGGGCAAGTCAACCAAAGTCCACACTTTGTTCTCATACATGGATCCCATCTCAGATTTCATGGCCTCAAGCCATTTTGATCTGGGCTCATCATCTCTTCCTCATAGTTCGTATGTTCGTCATGGTCAAGTAACATGACCACCAGAATAGGATTACCGTACCACTCTGGTTTGGATCTTACTCTGGTTGACCTACGAGGTTCGGTAGTAACTTGATCTGAAGTTACATGATCTTCATCATTATCTTCCTCACTAATTGGTGTAGGAGTCACAGGAATAGATTTCTGTGATGAACTACTTTCCAATAAGGGAGTAGGTACAGTTACCTCATCAAGTTCTACTTTCCTCCCACTCACTTCTTTCGAGAGAAACTCCTTCTCTAGAAAGGATCCATTCTTAGAAACGAATGTCTTGCCTTTGGATCTGTGATAGAAGGTGGACCCAACAGTTTCCTTTGGGTATTCTATGAAGACACATTTCTCCGATTTGGGTTCGAGCTTATCAGGTTGAAGTTTCTTTACATAAGCATCGCAGCCCCAAACTTTAAGAAATGACAACTTTGGTTTCTTGCCAAACCACAGTTCTTACGGCGTCATCTCAACAGATTTAGATGGTTCCCTATTTAATGTGAATGCAGCCGTCTCTAAAGCATAACCCCAAAACGATAGCGGTAAATCAGTAAGAGACATCATAGATCGCACCATATCTAGTAAAGTACGATTACGACGTTCGGACACACCATTACGCTGTGGTGTTCCGGGTGGTGTGAGTTGTGAAACTATTCCGCATAGTTTCAAATGAAGACCACACTCGTAACTCAAATATTCTCCTCCACGATCAGATCGTAGAAACTTTATTTTCTTGTTACGATGATTTTCCACTTCACTCTGAAATTCTTTGAACTTTTCAAATGTTTCAGACTTATGTTTCATCAAGTAGATATACCCATATCTGCTCAAATCATCTATGAAGGTGAGAAAATAACGATACCTGCCACGAGCCTCAACATTCATCGGACCACATACATCAGTATGTATGATTTCCAATCAGTTGCTCGCTCCATAGTTCCAGAGAACGATGTTTTAGTCATCGTGCCCATGAGGCATGGTTCGCAAGTACCAAGTGATTCATAATCAAGTGATTCCAAAAGTCCATCAGAATGGAGTTTCTTCATGCGCTTTACACCAATATGACGTAAACGGCAGTGCCACAAATAAGTTGCACTATCATTATCAACTCTGCATCTTTTAGCTTCAATATTACGAATATGTGTATCACTACTATCGAGATTCATCAAAAATAGACCACTCTTCAAGGGTGCATGACCATAAAAGATATTACTCATATAAATAGAAGAACCATTATTCTCAGATTTAAATGAATAACCGTCTCACATCAAACAAGATCCAGATATAATGTTCATGCTCAATGCTGGCACCAAATAACAATTATTTAGGTCTAAAACTAATCCCGAAGGTAGATGTAGAGGTAGCGTGCCGACCGCGATCACATCGACTTTGGAACCATTTCCCATGCGCATCGTCACCTCGTCCTTAGCCAATCTTTGCTTAATCCGTAGACCCTATTTTGAGTTGCAAATATTAGCAATAGAACCAGTATCAAATACCCAGGTGCTACCGCGAGCATTAGTAAGGTACACATCAATAACATGTATATCACATATACCTTTGTTCACCTTGCCATCCTTCTTATCCGCCAAATACTTGGGGCAGTTCCGCTTCCAGTGACCAGTCCCTTTGCAGTAGAAGCACTCAGTCCCAGGCTTAGGTCCAGACTTGGGCTTCTTCACTTGGGCAGCAACATGCTTGCCGTTCTTCTTGAAGTTCCCCTTCTTCTTGAAGTTCCCCTTCTTCCCTTTACCCTTTTTCTTGAAACTGGTGGTCTTGTTGACCATCAACACTTGATGCTCCTTCTTGATTTCTACCTCCGCAGCCTTTAGCATTGCGAAGAGCTCAGGAATCGTCTTATTCATCCCTTGCATATTATAGTTCATCACAAAGCTCTTGTAGCTTGGTGGCAGTGATTGAAGAACTCTGTCAATGACACTATCATCAGGAAGATTAACTCCCAGTTGAGTCAAGTGGTTGTGGTACCCAGACATTCTGAGTATATGTTCACTGACAGAACTATTCTCCTCCATCTTGCAACTATAGAACTTATTGGAGACTTCATATCTCTCAATCCGGGCATTTGCTTGAAATATTAACTTCAACTCCTGGAACATCTCATATGCTCCATGACGTTCAAAACATCGTTGAAGTCCCGGTTCTAAGCCGTAAAGCATGGCACATTGAACTATCGAGTAGTCATCAGCTTTGCTCTGCCAGCAGTTCATAACATCTGGCGTTGCTCCTGCAGCGGGTTTGGCACCTAGCGGTGCTTCCAGGACGTCAGTCTTCTATGCAGCAAATCCTCAAGTTACGAACCCAGTGTGTGTAATTGCTACCATCATCTTTCAACTTTGCTTTCTCAAGGAACGCATTAAAATTCAACAGAACAACAACACGGGCCATCTATCTACAACAATATAGACAAGCAAAATACTATCAGGTACTAAGTTCATGATAAATTGAAGTTTAATTAATCATATTACTTAAGAACTCCCACTTAGACAGACATCCCTCTAATCATCTAAGTGATCACGTGATCCATATCAACTAAACCATGTCCGATCATCACGTGAGATGGAGTAGTTTTCAATGGTGAACATCACTATGTTGATCATATCTACTATATGATTCACGCTCGACCTTTCGGTCTTAGTGTTTCGAGGCCATATCTGCATATGCTAGGCTCGTCAAGTTTAACCCGAGTATTCTGCCTGTGCAAAACTGGCTTGCACCCGTTGTATGTGAACGTAGAGCTTATCACACCCGATCATCACGTGGTGTCTCGGCACGACGAGCTTTCACAATGGTGCATACTCAGGGAGAACACTTGTACCTTCAAATTTAGTGAGAGATCATCTTATAATGCTACTATTGATCTAAGCAAAATAAGATGCACAAAAGATAAACATCACATGCAATAAATATAAGTGATATGATATGGCCATTGATACGTCTCCAACGTATCTATAATTTTGGATTATTCCATGCTATTATATTATCAACCTTGGATGTTTTATATGCATTTATATGCTATTTTATATGATTTTTGGGACTAACCTATTAACCCAGAGCCCAGTGGCAATTCCTGTTTTTTCCTTGTTTTAGAGTATCGCAGAAAAGGAAAATCAAACGGAGTCCAATTGACCTGAAACATCACGGAACTTATTTTTGGATCAGAAGAATCCCATAAGACTTGGAGTGCACGTCAGGGGATCTACAAGAGGCCACGAGGCAGGGGGCGCGCCCTCCACCCTCGTGAGCCCCTCGTGGCCCCCCTGACGTATTTCTTCCGCCTATATATCTCCATATACCCTAAAAACATCCGAGAGCACAATAGATCGGGAGTTCCGCCGCCAGAAGCCTCCGTAGCCACCGAAAGCCAATCTAGACCCGTTCTGACACCCTGCCGGAGGGGGGAATCCCTCTTCGGTGGCCATCTTCGTCATCCCGATGCTCTCCATCACGAGGAAGGAGTAGTTCTCCCTCGGGGCTGAGGGTATGTACCAGTAGCTATGTGTTTGATCTCTCTCTCTCTCTATCTATCTCTCTCGTGTTCTTGAGGTGGTACGATCTTGATGTATCGCGAGCTTTGCTATTATAGTTGGATCTAATGATGTTTCTCCCCCTCTACTCTCTTGTAATGGATTGAGTTTTCCCTTTGAAGTTATCTTATCGGATTGAGTCTTTAAGGATTTGAGAACACTTGATGTATGTCTTGCGTGGGATATCTGTGGTGACAATGGGGTATTCTATGATCCACTTGATGTATGTTTTGGTGATCAACTTGCGGGTTCCGTGACCTTGGGAATCTATGCATAGGGGTTGGCACACATTTTCGTCTTGACTCTCCGGTAGAAACTTCGGGGCACTCTTTGAGGTTCTATGTGTTGGTTGAATAGATCAATCTGGGATTGTGTGATGCATACCGTATAATCATACCCACGGATACTTGAGGTGACATTGGAGTATCTAGGTGACATTAGGGTTTTGGTTGATTTGTGTCTTAAGGTGTTATTCTAGTACGAACTCTAGGGCTGTTTGTGAAACTTATAGGAATAGCCCAACGGATTGATTGGAAAGAATAACTTTGAAGTGGTTTCGTACCCTACCATGATCTCTTCGTTTGTTCTCCGCTATTAGTGACTTTGGAGTGACTCTTTGTTGCATGTTGAGGGATATTTATGTGATCCAATTATGTTATTATTGTTGAGGGAACTTGCAATAGTGAAAGTATGAACGCTAGGCCTTGTTTCAACGCATTGCAATACTGTTTGTGCTCACTTTTATCATTAGTTACCTTGCTGTTTTTATATTTTCAGATTACAAAAACCTTTATCTACCATCCATATGCCACTTGTATCACCATCTATTCACCGAACTAGTGCACGTATACAATTTACCATTGTATTGGGTGTGTTGGGGACACAAGAGACTCTTTGTTATTTGGTTGCAGGGTTGCTTGAGAGAGACCATCTTCATCCTACGCCTCCTACGGATTGATAAACCTTAGGTCATCCACTTGAGGGAAATTTAGTACTGCACTACAAACCTCTGCACTTGGAGGCCCAACAACGTCTACAAGAAGAAGGTTGTGTAGTAGACATCAAGCTCTTTTCTGGCGCCATTGCCGGGGAGGTTAGTGCTTGAAGGTATATCTTTAGATCTTGCAATCGAATCATTTTGTTTCTTGTTTTAGCACTAGTTTAGTTTATAAAAGAAAACTACAAAAAAAATATGGAATTGAGTTTGCCTCATACGCTTCATCTTTTTAATATCTTTCGTGAGTATGATGTAAAGGAAAATTGTGCCAAAGTGTTAGAAGAAGAATGCATTAAAATGTTTGGCACTAAATATTTGAATGATGAGCATGATTGTAATGTTGTTAGTATGAATTCCTTGTATATCCATGATGCTAATGATATGCAAAGCCACAAGCTTGGGGAAGCTATGTTTGATGAAGATGATATTTTTTGTCCCCCAAGTTTTGATGAGAAAATTTATTATGATGAAAGCATGCCTCCTATTTATGATGATTATATTGACGAAAGTGGATTTGGAGAGGTCATGACTTTATTTTGTGATGAATCCACTATTTCGGAAGAGGATCCAATTGATTATGAGAAAAAAGTTGCTATCTATGATGATTATTGTGATGACTTGTATGCTATAAAGAATAATGATATCCATGAAACTTGTCATCATGATTTTAGTTTTCAATTGGATTATGCCTCACATGATAATTATTTTGTTGAGTTTGCTCCCACTATTATTCATGAGAAGAATTTTGCTTATGTAGAGAGTAGTAAATTTTCTATGCTTGTAGATCATGAAAAGAATGCTTTAGGTGCTGGTTATATTGTTGAATTCCTTCATGATGCTACTGAAAATTATTATGAGGGAGGAACATATGCTTGTAGGAGTTGCAATAATATCAAGTTTCCTCTCTATGTGCTTAAAATCTTGAAGTTTTGCTTGCTTTACCTTCCTATGCTAGTTAATTATTGTTCCCACAAGTTGTTTGCTCACAAAATACCTATGCATAGGAAGTGGGTTAGACTTAAATGTGCTAGCCATATTCTTCATGATGCTCTCTTTATGTTACAATTCTTATCTTTTATGTGAGCATCGTTGAAATCATCATGGCTAACTAGGGGTGTCAAACGATAGCGCTTGTTGGGAGGAAACCCAACTTTATTTTTGTTCCTTGCTTTTTGCTCCTGTTTAGTAATAAATAATTTATCTAGCCTCTGTTATGATTGAGTTTTTTATGTTTTAGTTAGTGTTTGTTCCAACTAGAACCATTGGGGAAAGTCTTTTTAATCTTGCTGTAAAAAACAGAAACTTTAGCGCTCACGAGAATTGCTGTCATTTTTATTTGGAGAGTTCTATTTAGTTAATTATTTTTGAAGATGATTAATAGATAAATTCCTCACGTCCAGCAATTTATTTGAGAATTTTATGAGTTCCAGAAGTATATGTTTGATCCAGATTACTACAGACTGTTCTGTTTTTGACAGATTATGTTTTCTATGTGTTGTTTACTTATTTTGATGAATCTATGGCTAGTAAAAGAGTTTATAAACCATAGATAAGTTGGAATACAGTAGGTTTAACACAAATATAAATAAAGAATGAGTTCATTACAGTACCTTGAAGTGGTGTTTTGTTTTGTTTCGCTAACGGAGCTTACGAGTTTTCTGTTAAGTTTTGTGTTGTGAAGTTTTCAAGTTTTGGGTAAAGATTCGATGGACTATGGAATAAGGAGTGGCAAGAGCCTAAGCTTGGGGATGACCAAGGCACCCCAAGGTAATATTCAAGGACAACCAAGAGCCTAAGCTTGGGGATGCCCCGGAAGGCATCCCCTCTTTCGTCTTCGTTCATCGGTAACTTTACTTGGAGCTATATTTTTATTTACCACATGATATGTGTTTTGCTTGGAGCGTCATTTCATTTTATTTTGCTTTGCTTGCTGTTTGAATAAAATACCAAGATCTGAAATTCTTTAATGTTATGGATTCTTCATATAGTTGCACAATTATTTGACTACTCATTGATCTTCACTTATATCCTTCGGAGTAGTTTGTCATTTGCTCTAGTGCTTCACTTATATCCTTTTAGAGCACGGTGGTGGCTTTATTTTATAGAAATAGATGAACTCTCATGCTTCACTTATATTATTTTGAGAGTCCTAAACAGCTTGGTAATTTGCTTTGGTTATGAATTTAGTCCTAATATGATGGGCATCCAAGAGGGATATAATAAAAACTTTCATAGAAAGTGCATTGAATACTATGAGAAGTTTGATACTTGATGATTGTTTTGAGATATGAGGATGGTAATATTAGAGTCATGCTACTTAGTAGTTGTGAATTTGAGAGATACTTGTGTTAACGTTTGTGATTCCCGTAGCATGCACGTATGGTGAACCGTTATGTGATGAAGTCGGAGCATGATTTATTTATTGATTGTCTTCCTTATGAGTGGCGGTCGGGGACGAGCGATGGTCTTTTCCTACCAATCTATCCCCTAGGAGCATGCGCGTAGTACTTTGTTTTGATAACTAATAGATTTTTGCAATAAGTATGTGAGTTCTTTATGACTAATGTTGAGTCCATGGATTATACGCACTCTCACCCTTCCACCATTGCTAGCCTCTCTAGTACCGCGCAACTTTCGCCGGTACCATAAACCCACCATATATCTTCCTCAAAACAACCACCATACCTACCTATTATGGCATTTCCATAGCCATTCCGAGATATATTACCATGCAACTTTCCACCGTACGTTATTATGACATGCTTCATCATTGTTATTGCTTTGCATGATCATGTAGTTGACATCGTATTTGTGGCATGGCCACCATTCATTATTTTTCCATACATGTCACTCTTGAGTCATTGCACATCCCGGTACACCGCCGGAGGCATTCATATAGAGTCATATTTTGTTCTAAGTATCGAGTTGTAATTCTTCAATTGTAAGTAAATAAAAGTGTGATGATCATCATTATTAGAGCATTGTCCCAGTGAGGAAAGGATGATGGAGACTATGATTCCCCCATAAGTCGGGATGAGACTCCGGACGAAAAATAAAAAAAGAAAAAAAGAGAAAAAAGAGGCCATAAAAAAATAGAAAAGGCCCAAATAAAAAAATAGAAAAGGCCCAAATAAAAAATAAAACAAATAAAAAATGAGAGAAAAAGAGATAAGGGGCAATGCTACTATCCTTTTACCACACTTGTGCTTCAAAGTAGCACCATGATCTTCACGATAGAGAGTCTCCTATGTTGTCACTTTCACATACTAGTGGGAATCTTTCATTATAGAACTTGGCTTGTATATTCCAACAATGGGCCTCCTCAAGTGCCCTAGGTCTTCGTGAGAAAGCAAGTCGGATGCACACCCACTTAGTTTCTTTTGTTGAGCTTTCATACATTTATAGCTCTAGTGCATCCGTTGCATGGCAATCCCTACTCACTCACATTGATATATATTGATGGGCATCTCCATAGCCCGTTGATATGCCTAGTTGATGTGAGACTATCTTCTTCTTTTTTGTCTTCTCCACAACCACCATTCTATTCTACCTATAGTGCTATGTCCATGGCTCATGCTCATGTATTGCGTGAAGATTGAAAAAGTTTGAGAACATCAAAAGTATGAAACAATTGCTTGGCTTGTCATCGGGGTTGTGCATGATTTGAATATTTTGTGTGGTGAAGATAGAGCATAGCCAGACTATATGATTTTGTAGGGATAGCTTTCTTTGGCCATGTTATTTTGAGAAGACATGATTGCTTAGTTAGTATGCTTGAAGTATTATTATTTTTATGTCAATATTAAACTTTTGCCTTGAATCTTATGGATCTGAACATTCATGCAAAGATGAAGAGAATTACTTAGAGAAATATGTCAGGTAGCATTCCACATCAAAAATTCTGTTTTTATCATTTTCCTACTCGAGGACGAGCAGGAATTAAGCTTGGCGATGCTGATATGTCACCAACGTATCTATAATTTTTGATTGTTCCATGCTATTATATTATCAACCTTGGATGTTTTATATGCATTTATATGCTATTTTATATGATTTTTGGGACCAACCTATTAACCCAGAGCCCAGTGCCAGTTTCTATTTTTTTCCTTGTTTTGGAGTATCGCAGAAAAGAAAAATCAAACGGAGTCCAATTGACCTGAAACTTCACGGAACTTATTTTTGGACCAGAAGAAGCCCACAGAGTATCGGAGTTGGACCAAGAGAGTCCCGGGCTGCCCACGAGGGTGGGGGGCACGCCCACCCCCCTGGGCACGCCCCCTGCCTCATGGACATCCCAGAGGTCCACCGACGTACTTCTTCCTCCCATATATACCCATATACCCTAAAAACTTCGGGGAGCACAATAGATCGGGAGTTCCGCCGCCAGAAGCCTCCGTAGCCACCGAAAACCAATCTAGACCCGTTCCGGCACCCTGCCGGAGGGGGGAATCCCTCTCTGGTGGCCATCTTCATCATCCCGGTGCTCTCCATGACGAGGAGGGAGTAGTTCTCCCTCGGGGCTGAGGGTATGTACCAGTAGCTATGTGTTTGATCTCTCTCTCTCTCTCTCTCGTGTTCTTGAGGTGGTACCATCTTGATGTATCGCGAGCGTTGCTATTATAGTTGGATCTTATGATGTTTCTCCCCCTCTACTCTCTTGTAATGGATTGAGTTTTCCCTTTGAAGTTATCTTATCGGATTGAGTCTTTAAGGATTTGAGAACACTTGATGTATGTCTTGCGTGGGATACCTGTGGTGACAATGGGGTATTCTATGATCCACTTGATGTATGTTTTGGTGATCAACTTGCGGGTTCCGTGACCTTGGGAATCTATGCATAGGGGTTGGCACACGTTTTTGTCTTGACTCTCTGGTAGAAACTTTGGGGCACTCTTTGAGTTTCTATGTGTTGGTTGAATAGATGAATCTAAAATTGTGTGATGCATATCGTATAATCATACCCAGGGATACTTGAGGTGACATTGGAGTATCTAGGTGACATTAGGGTTTTGATTGATTTGTGTCTTAAGGTGTTATTCTAGTATGAACTCTAGGGCTGTTTGTGACACTTATAGGAATAGCCCAACGGATTGATTGGAAAGAATAACTTTGAGGTGGCTTCGTACCCTACCATGATCTCTTCGTTTGTTCTCCTCTATTAGTGACTTTGGAGTGACTCTTTGTTGCATGTTGAGGGATAGTTATGTGATCCAATTATGTTATTATTGTTGAGGGAACTTGCACTAGTGAAAGTATGAACCCTAGGCCTTGTTTCAACACATTGCAATACCATTTGTGCTCCCTTTTATCATTAGTTACGTTGCTGTTTTTATATTTTCAGATTACAAAAACCTTTATCTACCATCCATATACCACTTGTATCACCATCTCTTCGCCGAACTAGTGCACCTATACAATTTACCATTGTATTGGGTGTGTTGGGGACACAAGATACTCTTTGTTATTTGGTTGCATTGTTGCTTGAGAGAGACCATCTTCATCCTACGCCACCTACGGATTGATAAACCTTAGGTCATCCACTTGAGGGAAATTTGCTACTGCCCTACAAACCTCTGCACTTGGAGGCCCAACAACGTCTACAAGAAGAAGGTTGTGTACTAGACATCAGCCATCATCATCTTGGGCCTGTGATCTCCATCTCCAAAGCACCGTGATGATCACCATCGTCACCGGCTTGACACCTTGATCTCCATCGAAGCATCGTTGTCGTCATGCCAACTATTGCCTCCACGACTATCGCTACCTCTTAGTGATAAAGTAAAGCAATTACATGGCGATTGCATTTCATACAATAAAGCGACAACCATATGGCTCCTGCCAGTTGCCGATAACTGTGTTACAAAACATGATCATCTCATACAATAAAATTTAGCATCATGTCTTGACCATATCACATCACAACATGCCCTACAAAAACAAGTTAGACATCCTCTACTTTGTTGTTGCAAGTTTTACGTGGCTGCTACGGGCTGAGCAAGAACCGTTCTTACCTATGCATCAAAAACCACAACGCGGTATAGTGATTGCTTTTTGATCTTTAGAAAGAACCTTGTTCATTGAATCCGATTCAACTAAATCTGGAGAAACAGACACCCACTAGCCACCTGTGTGCGAAGCACGTCAGTAGAACCAGCCCGCATAAGCGTACGCGTAATGTCGGTCTAGGCCGCTTCATCCAACAATGCCGCTGAATCAAGAATCAACTAGTGACGACAAGCAATATGTATATACCCACGCCCACAACTCCGTTGTGTTCTACTCATGCATATAACATCTACGCATAAACCTGGCTCTGATGCCACTGTTGGGGAATGTAGTAATTTCAAAAAAAATCCTACGCACACGCAAGATTATGGTGATGCATAGCAACGAGAGGGGAGAGTATCGTCCACGTACCCTCGTAGACCGTAAGCGGAAGCGATGAGAACGCGGTTGATGTAGTCGTATGTCTTCACGATACGACTGATCCAAGTACCGAACGCACGGCACCTTCGAGTTCAGCACACGTTCAGCTCGATGACGTCCCACGAACTCCGATCCAGCAGAGCTTTGCGGGAGAGTTCCATCAGCACGACAGCGTGATGACGGTGATAATGTTGCTACCGATGCAGGGCTTCGCCTAAGCACTACTACGATATTATCGAGGTGGATTATGGTGGAGGGGGGCACCGCACACGGCTTGGAACAATCAACTTGTGTGTATTTAGGTGCCCCCCCGCCCCCGTATATAAAGGAGCAAGGGGGCAGGCCGGCCGGCCTTGGTGTGCCCCAAGGAGAGGAGGAATCCTCCTCCTAGTAGGAGTAGGATTCATCTTTTGCTAGTCCTACTAGGAAGGGGGAAGGGGGAAGGAAAGAGAAGGAGAGGGAGAGGGTGTCGGTGTCAAAACCGGCGGATCTCGGGTAGGGGGTCCCGAACTGTGCGTCTAAGGCGGATGGTAACAGGAGGCGTGGGACACAATGTTTACCCAGGTTCGGGCCCTCTCGATGGAGGTAATACCCTACGTCCTGCTTTATTGATCTTGATGATATGAGTATTACAAGAGTTGATCTACCACGAGATCGTAGAGGCTAAACCCTAGACGCTAGCCTATGATTCTGATTGTTGTTGTCCTACGGACTAAACCCTCCAGTTTATATAGACACCGGAGGGGGGCTAGGGTTACACAGAGTCGGTTACAAGGGAGGAGATCTACATATCCGAATTGCCAAGCTTGCCTTCCACGCAAAGGAGAGTCTCACCCGGACACGGGACAAAGTCTTCAATCTTGTATCTTCATAGTCCAACAGTCCGACCAAAGTATATAGCCCGGCTGTCCGAGGACCCCCTAATCCAGGACTCCCTCAGCAGCCCCTGAACCTGGCTTCAATAATGATGAGTCCGGCGCGCAGATTGTCTTCGGCATTGCAAGGCGGGTTCCTCCTCCGAATACTCTACAGAAGATTCTTGAACACAAGGGTCGTGTACAGCTCTGCAAAACAAATTCCACATACCACCGTAGAGAGTATATTATTCCACAAATCCAATCTGCTGACAACTTTTCATAACGTGATGTCCTGCCGTGGCCTGGTCATTACGAACCGTTTTTTCCTACCTGCTATCGCACGTGTTGCGAGGCGGGTTTCTAGGCATGTCTTGTCGATGTAGAGATCATGTCCCCCCATCACGGGATTCTCATCAATACGGGTGTGGGTAACCGAACCGTGTTTGTTAATATGACTCCTCGATTTTAGGCAAGTTCCAAATGGGCACGCGGAGGACGCTTGATATTCGCCCTCTTTATAAAGGGGCCAAGGCCTGTCCTTTTCTTCTCGCGCCCAACCCGTCCCCTCCCCCACCTCGAGTTCCAACACCCAAGGCTCATGCTAAGCGCTTCGGACCTTCAACCATGTCCGGATCCAACCTTCAAGGTCAGTGGATGGCCTCCTCTGTCACAGAGGAGGACATCAGGAAGCTAAGGGAAGCCAGGTATCTGACTGCCGAAATCTCGCACAGGCTGCCCGCTCAAGGGCAGGTCATCCCACTTCTGAACCCAACGAGAGTGTCGTATTTGTTTCCCACTTCCTCCGAGGGCTAGGATTTAGTCTTGATCCATTTGTTAGAGGACTTATGTTCTCTTACGGGCTCGATTTCCACGATCTAGCCCCAGATTCCATCCTTCACATCTCGTCGTTTATCGTCGTATGTGAGGCCTTCCTATGCATCACCCCACACTTCGTCTTATGGCTCAAGACCTTCAATGTGAAGCCGAAGACGATCGATGGGCGACACGTAGAATGCGGAGGTGCCACAATAAGCAAAGGTGTCGATGCCCCATGGCCAAAGGGTTCCTTCCCGGAGGTGTACAACTTATGGCAGCGGGAGTGGTTTTACATCACAGCTCCCCGAAGTACTAAGTGGGTAGCTCCCCCTGCCTTCCGTTCGGGCCCCCTGCCGCAACTGGTGTCATGGGTCAACAAGGGGCTGGACTGGGGGCCAGTTAATGACGTGCCGACATTGCAGAGTCACATCCGGGATCTCCTCAAGAGAGATGTCAGCCTTGTCAAGGTAATGCAAGTCATGCTAGTTCGTCGCGTCCTGTCGTGCCAACGTCGATCTCTCCGTATGTGGGAGTTCAACCCGGAAGGACCTTGAGCTATTCAGCGGTTCTTCGGCATGACGCTCAAAGAGATGTATGGATTGTTCTTCGGATCACGAATAAAGTGTCCGGACACCACCGAGGATGTGGGTCTCAACTGCAACCGTCCAGATACCCAGGTGAGTAATTCTGTGGCCGAACATGCTGTCTTTTTATTTGTCACAACATCATTCTGAAAAAATCAATCTTGGCCAGGACTGGATAAGAAAGGCGAAGATGATCAGGTGTTCGGACCCCCTTCCCGAAGGCTCACCAGATCCTGTACTAGCCAGGATGCTCGAGCACGCACCTTATCAAGTGCCATCAGGGGAAGATAAAGGGAGGGATAAAGAAGCTAAAAGCGGGCCTCATGAATTAGTGTCTCCGCGAAGGAGGATGATCGGGGAGAGGAATCTAGAATCCCCTCCCCCCAAGGAAGGAAAAGGACTGTCTCTAACGACTTGGAAATGAAAGGTTCCAAACGAGGGAAGAAATCTTCGTCAGGAGGCACTGCCCCGGAGGGCATCCTTACCGCACAGTGCCCGCAAGGGGGCCAGCCCTCCACCGAGCTGTAAGTGTGATAACCCACAAGTATAGGGGATCGCAACAGCTTTCGAGGGTAGAGTATTCAACCCAAATTTATTGATTCCACACAAGGGGAGCCAAAGAATATTCTCAAGTATTAGCAGCTGAGTTGTCAATTCAACCACACCTGGAAACTCAGTATCTGCAGCAAAGTGTTTAGTATCAAAGTAATATGATTGTGATGGTATCGGTAACAAAAGAGTAATGAAAGCAAGGTAATGTTTTTGGTATTTTTTAGTGATTGTAACAATAGCAACGGGAAAGTAAATAAGCGTAACCAGTATATGGAAAGCTCGTAGGCATTGGATCAATGATGGATAATTATGCCGGATGCGGTTCATCATGTAACAGTCATAAAATAGGGTGACACAGAACTAGCTCCAATTCTTCAATGTAATGTAGGCATGTATTCCGAATATAGTCATACATGCTTATGAAAAGAACTTGCATGACATCTTTTGTCCTACCCTCCCATGGCAGCGGGGTCCTAATGGAAACTAAGGGATATTAAGGGCTCCTTTTAATAGAGAACCGGAATAAAGCATTAGCACATAGTGAATACATGAACTCCTCAAAGTACGGTCATCACCGGTAAGTATCCCGATTACTGTCACTTCGGGGTTAACGGATCATAACACATAATAGGTGACTATAGACTTGCAAGATAGGATCTAGAACTCTCATATATTGATGAAAACATAATAGGTTCATATCTGAAATCATGGCACTCGGGCCCTAGTGACAAGCATTAAGCATAGCAAAGTCATAGCAACATCAATCTCAGAACATAGTGGATACTAGGGATCAAACCCTAACAAAACTAACTCGATTACATGGTGAATCTCATCCAACCCATCACCGTCCAACAAGCCTATGATGGAATTACTCACGCACGGCGGTGAGCATCATGAAATTGGTGATGGAGGATGGTTGATGATGACGACAGCGACGAATCCCCCTCTCCGGAGCCCCGAACGGACTCCAGATCAGCCCTCCCAAGAGGTTTTAGGGCTTGGCGGTGGCTCTGCATCGTAAAACGCGATGATTTCTTCTCTCTGATTTTTTTCTCCCCGAAAGAAGTTATATAGAGTTGGAGTTGGAGTCGGGGGGTCTCTAGGGGCCCCACGAGGAGGGTGGCGCGCCCTAGGCCCCCCCACCCTCGTGAGAAGGGTGTGTGCCCCCTGGTCTTCATCTTGGGCGAGGATTTTTTATTACTTATTGTCAGATATCCTGTGGAGTTTCAGGTCACTCCGAGAACTTTTGTTTTCTGCACATAAAACAACATCATGGCAATTCTGTCGAAAACAGCTTCAGTCCGGGTTAGTTCCATTCAAATCATACAAGTAAAGTCCAAAACAAGGGCAAAAGTGTTTGGAAAAGTAGATACGTTGGAGACGTATCAACTCCCCCAAGCTTAAACCCTTGCTTGTCCTCAAGCAATTTAGTTGACAAACTGAAAGAAATAAAGAAATTTTTACAAACTCTGTTTGCTCTTGTTATTGTAAATATGTCAAGCTAGCATTCAAGTTTTCAGCAAAGATTATAACTAACCATATTTGCAATAATTCTCAGGTCTCATGTTTACTCATATCAATAGGATAATCAACTAGCAAGCCATAATAATAAATCTCGGATGACAACACTTTCTCAGAACAATCATAATATGATATAACAAGATGGTATCTCGCTAGCCCTTTCTGAGACCGCAAAACATAAATGCAGAGCACCTTTAAAGATCAAGGACTGACTAGACATTGTAATTCATGGTAAAAGAGATCCAATCATAGTCACACCCAATATAAATTAACAGTAATGAATGCAAATGACAGCTGCACTCTCCAGCTAGTGCTTTTTAATAAGAGGGTGATGACTCAACATAAAAGTAAATAGATAGGCCCTTCGCAGAGGGAAGCAGGGATTTGTAGAGGTGCCAGAGCTCGGTTTTGAAATAGAGGTGAATAATATTTTGAGCGGTATACTTTCATTGTCAACATAACAACCAAGAGATGGTGATATCTTCCATGCTACACACATTATAGGCGGTTCCCAAACAGAATGTTAAAGTTTATACTCCCCCTCCAGCAACAAAAATCAATCCATGGCTTGCTCGAAACAACGAGTGCCTCCAACATACATCAGGTCCCAGGGGGAGTTTTGTTTGCAATTATTTTGATTTAGTTTGCATAAAGCATGGGACTGGGCATCCCGGTGACCAGCCCTTTATCTCGTGAGTGAGGAGCGGAGTCCACTCCTCTTGAGAATAACCCGCCTAACATGGAAGATACAGACAACCCTAGTTGATACATGAGCTATTCGAGCATACAAAAAAGGATGATTATTTGAAGGTTTAGAGTTTGGCACATACAAATTTACTTGGAACGGCAGGTAGATACCGCATATAGGAAGGTATAGTGGACTCATGTGGAATAACTTTTGGGTTTAAGGGATTGGATGCACAAGCAGTATTCCCGCTTAGTATAGGTGAAGGCTAGCAAAAGACTGGGAAGCGACCAACTAGAGAGCGACAACAGCCATGTACATGCATTAAAATTAATAAACATTGGATGCAAGCATGAGTAGGATATAATCCACCATGAACATAAATATCGTGAAGGCTATGTTGATTTGTTTCAACTACATGCGTGATCATGCGCCAAGTCAAGTCACTTAAATCATTCAGAGGAGGATACCACCCTATCATACCACATCATAACCATTTTATAGCATGTTGGCACGCAAGGTAAACCATTATAACTCATAGCTAAACAAGCATGACACAAGCAACTATGATCTCTAATTGTCATTGCAAACATGTTTATTCATAACAAGCTGAATCAAGAACGATGAACTCATCATATTTACAAAAACAAAAGAGGTTGAGTTCGTACCAGCTTTTCTCATCTTAGTTAGTCCATCAGATATCATCATAATTGCCTTTCACTTGCACGACTGAACAATGTGAATAATAATAAGAGTGCACATGCATTGGACTTAGCTGGAATCTGCGAGCATTCAACAAACAGGAGAAGACAAGGCAATATGGGCTCTTTTGTCAGATAAACAATAATGCATATAAGAGCCATTTCAACAATTTATTCATGGTCTTCTCCTACTGACCCCCAAAGAAAAGAAATAATACTATTTACACGGGAAAGCTCCCAACAGGCAAAAGAAGAACAAGAAATATTTTTGAATTTTCTTTTTAATTACTACTACAAGCATGGAAAGTAAATTAATTAAAAGCTACAACTAAATTTTTTTGGTTTTTTCTTAAGGTTTATCAAGCACACAAGAAAAAAGCATAAAAGGAAATAAACTAGCATGGATGATACAATGAAAAAGTATGAGCACCGACATCTAGCAATGAGTGTGTGTGAACATAAATGTAATGTCGGTGAGAAATACATACTCCACCAAGCTTAGGCTTTTGGCCTAAGTTGGTTTATGGCCACGACTGGCCTGGCTGATATCCATAATAATAGTTGTTGGGGTCATACTGTGATGAGGAAGAAGAAGGCTCCGATTGCCACTGGCTGGCAATCATCTCCAGATCCCACTGATAGTTAGACTATCGTGAAGGATCAAATTGTGGTTCCGGTTCTGGCTCCTCGGCTGGTGCAGGGTTTCGGTAGGCGTGGATAGCCGTCAACGGAACAAGGTACTTTCCTACAGTCAAATCAAACAAAGCAGGAGCAGGCAAGGTAATGGTCTCAGGATGATCTTTATTAAAGAACAATTGATATTTAAGCTCTCCTGCCCTATTCTTAACAATGAAATCGTGTGCCACCATACTTTTATAATCTAAATAAACACGAGGAAGCACTTTTTCTTCCTTCTCAGCATGCCTAATAGGTATGTTAAAATGTGCAGCTAGGCGTGTAGCATAGATGCCTCCAAAGATGGGACCCTTAGTACGGTTCATACTTAACCATCTAGCAATAATGCCGCCCATACTAAAAGTTTTATCACTGTATAAACCTTGGAGCAGAATAATTATATCAGGTATACTAAGGTTTCCACAGTTTCTGCATCCAATTAAGCAACGACTAGCAAATAATGCAAAGTAACGTAAAACAGGAAAATGTATGCTAGTGATTCATGCATCGGAAACCTTCCTAGTTTCTCCTACAGTGATAGTATTAATAAATCCCTCCACATCATCACGATGTGGTTCTTCTGTCTTGCCCCCAAAAGGGACCAAACAAATCCGACAGAAATCATAAAGTGACATCTCCTTATGCTCATCATATAAATGAAACTCCACCGTAGGTGGTGAGTTCCTAGAATGAAAATGAAAGTTTTGCACAAAGGTATTTGTGAGTAAGAGATACAAATCGCATTGGTCGTGGAGGAAAGCAGTGAGGCCTGCATTATGAGCCAATTCATGAAAATCTTCATAAATCCCGGCTGCTCTCAAGAAATCCTCGGAAGGCCATTCACACGCCCGAACCTCCGCGGTGCGCGGCAAATTATACTTAGGCTTCGGTGCCTTTTCCTTCGAGCTTTGGCTCGATGAGCCCCTCAACAATCTCCTCATCATTTTCTGAAAAATTCTGAAATTTTTAGTAACTTCAAAATAAAAGTAAACCAAACTCAATAATATTGATAGCAACTACTCCTACAAGTGCCTAGGGCCTATATCATGCATCAAAACTACTTTTGACCATATAAGTTTGACATGCAAGCTCAAGAACAGGGTCACCTAAGCAGCAAAAATTTGCAATGAATAAAGCACTAGAACAAAAACTAATTGGACCAATGGAGGAGTCACATACCAATGAACAATCTCCCCAAGCAGTTTTGTGAGAGGTGCTTTGAGCAAGGAGATCGAAAATTACAGCAAAGAGGGCTGGAACTCGTGCTTGAGTTGGTTTTTCGTGTTTGTGGGTTCCAGAAGGTCTTCCAAGAATAATAGACATACTATCGTCCTTGGGAATATCAAGAATAACAAAGTCCATTAAAATAGTAACATTTGCCACCACAACAGGCACATCCTCACAAATATCGACACGTATAGCAGTTGATTTATCAGCCATTTGCAAAGATATTTCAGTAGGTGTCAACTTATTCAAATCAAGTCTACGATATATAAAGAGAGAGGCATAACACTAACACCGGCTCCAAGATCACATAAAGCAGTTTTAACATAGTTTCTTTTAATGGAGTATGGTATAGTAGGTACTCCTGGATCTCCAAGTTTCTTTGGTATTCCACCCTTCAAAGTATAATTAGAAAGCATGGTGGAAATTTCAGCTTCCAGTATCTTTCTCTTATTTGTAATAATATCTTTCATGTACTTAGCATAAGGATTTGTTTTGAGTATATCAGTTAATCGCATACGTAAAAAGATAGGTCTAATCATTTCAGCAAAGCGCTCAAAATCCTCATCATCCTTTTTCTTGGATGGTTTGGGAGGAAAAGGCATGGGTTTCTGAACCCAGGGTTCTCTTTCTTTACCATGTTTCCTAGCAACAAAGTCTTTTTTATCATAATGTTGATTCTTTGATTGTGGGTTATCAAGATCAACAGCAGGTTCAGTTTCTACATCATTATCATTACTAGGTTGAGCATTATTATGAACATCATCATTAACATTTTCATTAGGTTCATGTTCATTACCAGATTGAGTTTCAGCATCAGACATAGAGATATCATTTGGATTATCAGGTGGTTCAGCAATAGGTTCACTAGAAGTTTGCACAGTTCTATCATTTTTCTTTTTCTTCCTTTTAGAAGAACTAGGTGCATCAATTTTATTTCTCTGAGAATCTTGCTCAATTCTCTTAGGGTGGCCTTCAGGATACAAAGGTTCCTGAGTCATTCTACCAGTTCTAGTAGCCACTTTAACAGCATAATCATTTTTCTTACTATTCATCTCATTGAGCAATTCCTTTTGAGCTTTAAGTACTTGTTCTACTTGAGTGGTAACCATAGAAGCATGTTTGCTAACAAGTTTAAGTTCACCTCTAATATTAGCCATATAATCACCCAAGTATTTAATCATATCAGCATCTTGTTTTAGTTGTCTACCAAAATAAGCATTGAAGTCTTCTTGCTTAAACATAAAATTATCAAACTCATCCAAGCATTGACTAGTAATTTTAGTAGGAGGGATTTCAGCTTTATCATATCTATAGAGAGAATTTACCTTTACTACCTGTGTCGGGTTATCGGGGTCTGGAGGTTCTTCAATAAATAAAGTATTAAGATCATATGTTTCTTCAATAGGCCATGTATTTCTTCAATAGGAGATAAATTCTTAACATCTTCAGCTTTAATACCTTTTTTCTTTCATAGATTTCTTTGCCTCTTGCATATCTTAGGGACTGAGAAATAGAATACCTCTCTTCTTCGGAGTTGGTTTAGGAATAGGATCGTTAATTGGAGCAGGAGCTGGCTCCGGATGTGTCCAATTATTTTCATTTGTCAACATATTATTCAGTAAGATTTTGGCTTCATCCGATGTTCTTTCCCTGAAAAGAGAACCAACACAACTATCCAGGTAATCTCTGGAAGCATCAGTTAGTCCATTATAAAAGATATCAAGTATTTCATTTTTCTTAAGAGGATGATCAGGCAAGGCATTAAGTAACTTGAGAAGCCTCCCCCAAGCTTGTGGGAGACTCTCTTCTTTAATTTGCACAAAGTTGTATATTTCCTTTAAAGCAGCTTGTTTCTTATGAGCAGGGAAATATTTAGCACAGAAGTAGTAAATCATATCCTGGGGACTACGCACACAACCAGGATCAAGAGAATTAAACCATATCTTAGCATCACCCTTTAATGAGAACAGAAATATTTTAAGGATATAAAAGTAGCGAGATCTCTCATCATTAGTGAAGAGGGTGGCTATATCATTTAATTTAGTAAGATGTGCTACAACAGTTTCAGATTCATATCCATAAAAAGGATCAGATTCAACCAAAGTAATTATATCAGGATCAACAGAGAATTCATAATCCTTATCAGCAACACAGATAGGTGAAGTAGCAAAAGCGGGGTCAGGTCTCATCCTAGCATTTAGAGATTGCTTATTCCATTTAGCTAATAACCTTTTGACTTCATATCTATCTTTGCAAGCTAAAATATCTAAAGAAGCATCTTGATCAAATAAATAACCCTCAGGAATAACAAGTGATTCTTCATCATCACTTTCATCTTCATAATCAGATTCAACATTTTCAATCTCTCTAGCCCTAGCAAGTCGTTCCTCGAGAAAATCACTAAGTGGCATAGCAGTATCAGGCATAGAGGTAGTTTCATCATAAGTATCATGTATAGCAGAAGTAGCATCATCAATAACATGCGACATATCAGAACGAATAGCAGAAGCAGGTTTAGGTGTCGCAAGCTTACTCATAACAGAAGGTGAATCAAGTGCAGAGCTAGATGGCAGTTCCTTACCTCCCCTCGTAGTTGAGGGATAGATCTTGGTTTTTGGATCTCTCAAGTTCTTCATAGTGTCCAGCAAATATAAATCCCAAGTGACTCAAAGAATAGAGCTATGCTCCCCGGCAACGGCGCCAGAAATTAGTCTTGATAACCCACAAGTATAGGGGATCGCAACAGCTTTCGAGGGTAGAGTATTCAACCCAAATTTATTGATTCAACACAAGGGGAGCCAGAGAATATTCTCAAGTATTAGCAGCTGAGTTGTCAATTCAACCACACCTGGAAACTTAGTATCTGCAACAAAGTGTTTAGTAGCAAAGTAATATGATAGTGATGGTAACGGTAACAAAAGAGTAATGAAAGCAAGGTAATGTTTTTGGTATTTTGTAGTGATTGTAACAATAGCAACAGGAAAGTAAATAAGCGTAAACCAGTATATGGAAAGCTCGTAGGCATTGGATCAATGATGGATAATTATGCCGGATGCAGTTCATCGTGTAACAGTCATAACATAGGGTGACACAGAACTAGCTCCAATTCGTCAATGTAATGTAGGCATGTATTCCGAATATAGTCATACGTGCTTATGAAAAGAACTTGCATGACATCTTTTGTCCTACCCTCCCGTGGCAGCGGGGTCCAAATGGAAACTAAGGGATATTAAGGCCTCCTTTTAATACAGAACCGGAACAAAGCATTAGCACATAGTGAATACATGAACTCCTCAAACTACGGTCATCACCGGTAAGTATCCTAATTATTGTCACTTCGGGGTTAACGGATCATAACACATAATAGGTGACTATAGACTTGCAAGATAGGATCTAGAACTCTCATATATTGATGAAAACATAATAGGTTCAGATCTGACATCATGGCACTCAGGCCCTAGTGACAAGCATTAAGCATAGCAAAGTCATAGCAACATCAATCTCAGAACATAGTGGATACTAGGGATCAAACCCTAACAAAACTAACTCGATTACATGGTGAATCTCATCCAACCCATCACCGTCCAGCAAACCTACGATGGAATTACTCACGCACGGCGGTGAGCATCATGAAATTGGTGATGGAGGATGGTTGATGATGACGACGGTGACGAATCCCCCTCTCCGGAGCACCGAACGGACTCCAGATCAGCCCTCCCGAGAGGTTTTAGGGCTTGGCGGTGGCTCCGTATCGTAAAACGCGATGATTTCTTCTCTCTGATTTTTCTCTCCCCGAAAGCAGTTATATAGAGTTGGAGTTGGAGTCGGGGGGTCTCCAGGGGGCCCACGAGGTAGGGGCGCGCCCTAGGGGGGGCTCCCCCCACCCTCGTGAGAAGGGTGTGGGCCCCCTGGTCTTCATCTTTGGTGAGGATTTATTATTATTTATTGTAAGATATCCCGTGGAGTTTCAGGTCATTCCGAGAACTTTTGTTTTTTGCACATAAAACAACATCATGGCAATTCTGCTGAAAACAGCGTCAGTCCGGATTAGTTTCATTCAAATCATACAAGTTAGAGTCCAAAACAAGGGCAAAGTGAATCAAGAGTGCTTTTGGTAAATGTATCCTGTTTTATCTCCGAGGGCAATAACCGAGACATATATCTTGCAGTCCGTCCCGTAGCCCTTCTCAGTAGATTTCGTCTTTGGGGGATCTTCTTTCGGAGATGATGGAGAGCAAAACGCCTCCCCCTGCCTCCTGGGCGGACGACCCTGAGGTGTCATCACGGAGGGTTTCTCCTGATCCGCCAAGGCCATAAGGTAACCCTTCGGCCACTCGCAGTCCGGAATATTCGTCTCCTAACGAGAGCAACAAAAAGAGTCCGGGACTGTCCGGTGTGCAACCGGACGCACTGATGAGTCTTTTGGAGAAAGCGGCTATTTCAGAGGAGCATTGTACTTTAATGAGTATGGTGGTTGAGAGGATCTCGTCCGCCAAGTGGGTTGCATGAAGCTTTTACGAGCCTGCTAAGAGGCTTTGAGGTACGCAAAGTAATATATAAGAATTTTTTGATGGTACCGCACACGCTAGGTGTGCTCTATACAGATATTAGCCCCTGAGACTCTGGTTGCTGTCCAGAGGCGGCAAAGAGAGGATCGTAGTCCCAGGTAATTATTGCGCTGCTTTCATGTGCAGGCGACTGACGGCCCGGTGGCTGGTCGGACTGCTGAATTTGCCGGACTTATCCGTCAACTTGACGCGGCAGATGCTGACATCGCGTTTGTGAACAAGCAGCTTGACGAGGCACAGGGTATGTATTTTTGGGTGGTCAACAAGTATTAAGAGGAGCGTGATGCTAGTATCTATAATATGTTGTTGCTGTAGATGGAGCTCCCGCCGTGGAGACCCTTCGGGTGGAACTGGCCCAAGCCAAGGAACAAGCCAGGAGGAGTGATGCGGCCGCCCTAAAGGCGACCGAAGATTTAAGAGCCGAACAGGCTGCTCGTCGCCAGAGCGAAGATAAAATAGCCAAGATGGCTATTGAATTGAAGGATGCCGCCAACCGGTATGAGCTGCTTGAAAAGGAAATCCAAGAGAAAACGGCAGACCTGGAGAAAACCATGGTAGCAGCCAAGGAGACCCGCTCTAAAACCAAAGCGGCGAAGGTGGAGCTTCGCCAGGCCAGAGATATCACGGCTGGGAAGCCCTTTTTGTTGCGGACGAAGTTCGGAGATCGGAAGTATGCCCCTCTGGATCAATTATGGAGTGTTGCAGACGCGTATTCGGGCCTGGCAATGAGTGCTGCTGATGCGACTGAGTTCTTCAAAGATCAAAAAGATCACGAAGTGGAAAAGTTGTTCTAGTCGCAGTTTAGTGCTCCGACGCGTCCGCTGCTATTAAATGAGCAAATGGCCAAGTGGGCTGAGCTCCATAGGTTGTCCGGGCTTGCCATGAGGTCTATCATGGATCATCTTTGGCCAGGAGGACCAAGGCCGAATAGTTATTTTGGGTTAGTGCAAAGATTCCTTGGCGCTGTGTCGCATATTGACGCCGTAAAGAGGTCGGCGTGCATAGAGGGTGCGCGGATGGCTCTTGCCCGTGTTAAGACATACTGGGCAGAGATGAACGCCACCGCTATTGCAACCCGGGGTCCGGCCGTAGGCCAGGTCTCGTCCGAGCACTATTTTGAAGAAGTCCTAGAAGGCGCTCGTCTAATAGAGGCTCAGTGCCCGAAGAGTATCATGTTCGACTGACATGTATCCCAATTTGTAAAAACAATGCTATTTGGCTTATAAAAGGCTGTGTTTATACTTTTGCCTGAAAGTATTATGATGCCTCCTATGCGGCCATTTTATGTATGTATATAACCTAAAAGTTTGCAGTCGTCGGCTTCAGCCCCCACGCATATAATGCGGGGTTTTTTGAAAAAGCGCGTATTCACACTTGATCCAACGTCTTGGTCCATTAAGGAGGTGATAGTGCGGCGAACAAGGCAATCGGACTATATTGCTTTAACACTTTCACTTAGCCATAGGAGTTTGACAGTGGGGCTACTACATAGCCCCTGGTACTTCCGCGCTTATCCGAATACGGTGCGCGTACATACATGACCGGGAAATCGGTCCTTCGTTAATGTGGAGGAATCGCGAAGATTCCGCTGAGTCCTTGAGTGGTTGACCAGTCTCGCGCTTTATCATGACAGTCAGTTTTCGGCTTTCTCTACTGGTGTGCTCATCCAGATGAACTAGGGCACAATCATAGTAGTTCTCCCGGTGCCACCTTAGCCGATAGAGCGGAACGTAAGGTAGAAAAACACGGGAGCCGGGCAAACCCAACTATTGACCAAAGACATGATTCGGAGCTGATGCATATAAGGCCAAACTCGCGACGCCGAACACTCCCTAAGGTGTTCGGTCTTTACAACGTATACTGGGCTGAGTAACGCCCTTGATAATAAGCCCTGAATTTCTAGGTACGTGCATTAGTCTGACGTGACGAAATGTCAATAACGCCAGCATCCCTCTTGGTTATGTTGAGTATCCCGAGGGTGTGAAGCAACAAGAGACAGTAAAAAAGGTTGTGAACGGGGCCCTGTTGCATGTCTGCGCCTGTGTCTCCGTTGTGCTGTATCCTGGAAGGGTGTGGCACGACGATCATCTGTAAGAGAGGAAAGCCCAGGTGAAAGTTTTCGTGCGAAAAATTGGTTATTATTAAAATTCAATCTGAATAAGATCAAGCTGAATTGTAGTCCTTTTTACATATGGGAAGCCCCTAGCATCACCTATGGGGGTATATCCATCAACCCAGTCTTAAGTTTATCTGAGCTGTTACAGCTAGTGATTCGCCGGACTCGTCTAGTCGTGTCCGCGGTCTTGATGACCGATCATTTATTCTGGTTGGAGAGGGCGTTCAGTGTTCGGCTACTAAAGCCGCCGCACGTTCTTCCGCACGTAAGGAACGTTCTGTTTTTCCGCTAACTGTGATGATGCCATGTGGACCGGGCATCTTAAGTTTAAGGTAAGCGTAATGCAGTATTGCATTAAAACGAGTGAAGGCCGTTCTTCCAAGTAGCGCTTGATAGCCGCTTCGGAATGGAGCGATGTCGAAGGTTAACTTTTAACTTCGGAAGTTGTCGGGAGAACCGAATACAACCTCTAGTACTAGAGAGCCCATGCAGCGGGCCTCTGAGCCTGGTATTACTCCTTTAAAGGTAGTATTGCTTTGGCTGATTCTTGTCGGGTCTATCCCCATTTTCCGGACTATGTCCTGATATATCAGATTAAGACTACTGCCGCCGTCCATAAGGACTCGGGTGAGATGGTATCCGTCAGTTATTGGGTCTAGTACCAAGGCGGCCGATCCTTCGTGCCAGATACTAGTTGGGTGATCCCTATGATCAAAGGTGATCGGGTAGGCTGACCAGGGGTTGAACTTGGGGGTGACGGGCTCTATGGCGCATGTGTCTCGGAGTGCGCGTTTGCTCCTCCCCTTCGTTACGTGAATCATGTTCACTGTTTTGACCTCTGGTGGGAATTTTTTCTGTCCCCCAATGTTCAGCTGGCGAGGCTCATCCTCGTCTTCGCTTGGCGTCTCCCTCCCCTCGTGGTCGGCGTTTAGCTTGCCGGCCTGCTTAAAGACCCAACATTCCCTGTTGGTGTGGTTTTCCGGTTTGTTGAAGGTGCCATGAATCTGACATAATCTGTCTAGAATCTTGTTTAGGTTGGACAGACCATCTCTGCTGCCTTTAAATGGTTTTTTCCGTTGAACGTGTCGAGAGCTCCTGAATCCGGCATTTACCGCCGTTTTGTCTGGGTTGTCTTCCTTGTTTCGAAACTTCCTTTTATTGCGTCGTGGTTTTCCATTGCCATCCCTAACTTCGGATGTGCCTGGGTCGCTTGTGCCGCTAAGGGCCAGCCAACTATCTTCGCCCGCGCAAAAGTGGGTCATAAGGCTTGTTCGGGCTTCCATTGTCCTCGGTTTCTCCTGGCCGAGGTGTCTGGCGAGCCATTTGTCCCAGACACTGTGTTTGAAAGCCGCTAAGGCTTCGGCATCCGGGTAGTCGACAATTTGATTCTTCTTAGCGAGGAATCTGTTCCAAAGCTTTCAGGCTGACTCTCCGGGCTGTTGAATTATATGACTTAGATCGTCTGCATCCGGAGGTCGGACATAGGTCCCTTGAAAATTAGCCCTAAAAGCATCTTCAACCTCTTCCCAACTTCCAATTGAGTTTTCGGGGAGGCTCTTCAGCCAGTGCCGAGCTGGTCCTTTCAACTTGAGGGATAAGTATTTGATGGCGTGGAGATCATCTCCGTGAGCCATGTGGATATGAAGGATAAAGTCCTCAATCGAGACCCCAGGGTCTGTTGTTTCGTCGTATGCCTCTATGTTCACGGATTTAAATCCTTCAAGAAATTCGTGATCCAGTGATGTCTACTACACAACCTTCTTCTTGTAGACGTTGTTGGGCCTCCAAGTGCAGAGGTTTGTAGGACAGTAGCAAATTTCCCTCAAGTGGATGACCTAAGGTTTATCAATCTGTGGGAGGCGTAGGATGAAAATGGTCTCTCTCAAGCAACCCTGCAACCAAATAACAAAGAATCTCTTGTGTCCCCAACAAAACCAATACAATGGTAAATTGTATAGGTGCACTAGTTCGGCGAAGAGATGGTGATACAAGTGCAATATGGATAGTAGATAAGGGTTTTTGTAATCTGAAAATATAAAAACAGCAAGGTAACTAATGATAAAAGTGAGCGTAAACGGTATTGCAATGATAGAAAACAAGGCCTAGGGTTCATACTTTCACTAGTGCAAGTCCTCTCAACAATACTAACATAATTGGATCACATAACTATCCCTCAACATGCAACAAAGAGTCACTCCAAAGTCACTAATAGCGGAGAACGAACGAAGAAATTATGGTAGGGTACGAAACCACCTCAAAGTTATTTTTTCCAATCAATCCGGTGGGCTATTCCTATAAGTGTCACAAACAGCCCTAGAGTTCGTACTAGAATAACACCTTAAGACACAAATCAACCAAAACCCTAATGTCACCTAGATACTCCAATGTCACCTCAAGTATCCATGGGTATGATTATCCGATATGCATCACACAATCTTAGATTCATCTATTCAACCAACACATAGAACCTCAAAGAGTGCCCCAAAGTTTCTACCAGAGAATCACGACGAAAACGTGTGCCAACCCCTACGCATAGGTTCATGGGCGGAACCCGCAACTTGATCACCAAAACATACATCAAGTGAATCACGTGATATCCCATTGTCACCATAGATACGCACGACAAGACATACATCAAGTGTTCTCAAATCTTTAAAGACTCAATCCGATAAGATAACTCCAAAGGGAAAACTCAATTCATTACAAGAGAGAAGAGGGGGAGGAGAAACATAAGATCCAACTATAATAGTAAAGCTTGCGATACATCAAGATCGTATCACCTCAAGAACACGAGAGAGAGAGATCAAACACATAGCTACTGGTACATACCCTCAGCCCCGAGGGAGAACTACTCCCTCCTCGTCATGGAGAGCACCGGGATGATGAAGATGGCCACCGGAGAGGGATTGCCCCCTCCGACAGGGTGCCGGAACGGGTCTAGATTGGCTTTCGGTGGCTACGGAGGCTTCTGGCGACGGAACTCCCGATCTATTGTGCTCTCGGATGTTTTTAGGGTATATGGAGATATATAGGCGGAAGAAGTACGTCAGGGGGCCACGAGGGGCTCACAAGGGTGGAGGGCGCACCCAGGGGGTGGGCGCGCCCCCCTGCCTCATGACCTCCTCGCAGATCCCCCGACGTGCACTCCAAGTCTTCTAGGCTTCTTTCCTTCCAAAAAAGAGTTCCGTGAAGTTTCAGGTCAATTGGACTCCGTTTGGTTTTCCTTTTCTTCGAAACCCTAAAACAGGATAAAAACAGAAACTCGCACTGGGATCTGGGTTAATAGGTTAGTCCCAGAAATGATATAAAAGTGTAGAATAAAGCCCATAAACATTCAAAATAGTAAATAATATAGCATGGAGCAATAAAAAATTATAGATACGTTGGAGACGTATCAGCATCCCCAAGCTTAATTCCTGCTCGGCCTCGAGTAGGTAAATGATAAAAACAGAATTTTTGATGCGGAGTGCTACTTGGCATAATTTCAATGCGATTCTTCTTAATTGTGGTATGAATATTCAGATCCGAAAGATTCAAGACAAAAGTTCATATTGACATAAAAATGATAATACTTCAAGCATACTATCTAAGCAATTATGTCTTCTCAAAATAACATGGCCAAAGAAAGTTCATCCCTACAAAATAATAGTTTAGTCATGTTTCATTTTCGTCACACAAGAATGCTCTCATCATGCACAACCCCGATGACAAGCCAAAAAATTGTTTCATACTTTAGTAATCTCAAACTCATAAACTTTCACGCAATACATGAGCGTGAGCCATGGATATAACACTATGGGTGGAATAGAATATAATGAGGGGGGTTATGTGGAGAAGACAAAAAAGGAGAAAATCTCACATCAACGAGGCTAATCAATGGGCTATGGAGATGCCCACCGATTGATGTTAATGCAAGGAGTAGGGATTGCCATGCAACGGATGCACTAGAGCTATAAATGTATGAAAGCTCAACAAAATAAACTAGTGGGTGTGCATCCAACTTGCTTGCTCACGAAGACCTAGGGCACTTGAGGAGGCCCATTGTTGGAATATACAAGCCAAGTTCTATAATGAAAATTTCCCACTAGTATATGAAAGTGATAACATGAGAGACTCTCTACTATGAAGATCATGGTGCTACTTTGAAGCACGAGTGTGGTAAAAGGATAGTAACATTGTCCCTTCTCTCTTTTTCTCTCATTTTTGGGCCTTTTTATGGCCTTTCTCTTTTTGGGGGGGGGGCTTCTCTTTTTTATGGCCTTTCTCTCGCTCTCTTTTTAATTCCTCACTTGGGACAATGCTCTAATAATGATGATCATCACACTTCTATTTATTTACAACTCAATGATTACAACTTGATACTAGAACAAGGATGACTCTATATGAATGCCTCCGGCGGTGTACCAGGATATGCAATGAACGAAGAGTGACATGTATGAAAGAATTATGAACGATGGCTTTGCCACAAATACTATATCAACTACATGATCATGCTAAGCAATATGACAATGATGAATGTGTCATGATAAACGGAACGGTGGAAAGTTGCATGGCAATATATCTCGGAATGGCTATGGAAATTCCATAATAGGTAGGTACGGTGGCTGTTTTGAGGAAGATATAAGGAGGTTTATGTGTGATAGAGCGTATCATATCACGGGGTTTGGATGCACCGGCGAAGTTTGCACGAACTCTCAATGTGAGAAAGGGCAATGCACGGTACCGAAGAGGCTAGCAAGGATGGAAGGGTGAGAGTGCGTATAATCCATGGACTCAACATTAGTCATAAAGAACTCACATACTTATTGCAAAAATCTACAAGTCATCAAAAACCTCGGCACTACGCGCATGCTCCTAGGGGGATAGATTGGTAGGAAAAGACCATCACTCGTCCCCGACCGCCACTCATAAGGAGGACAATCAAATAACACCTCGTGTTTCAAATTTGTTACACAACTTTACCATACGTGCATGCTACGGGACTTGCAAACTTCAACACAAGTATTACTCAAATTCACAACTACTCAACTAGCACGACTTTGATATTATTACCTCCATATCTCAAAACAATCATCAGGCATCAAACTTCTCTTAGTATTCTACACACTCATAAGAAAGTTTTATTATTCTTGAAACCTAGCATATTAGGATTTTAAGCAAATTACCATGCTATTAAGTCTCTCAAAATAATCTAAGTGAAGCAGGAGAGTTCATCTATTTCTTCAAAATAAAACTACCACCATGCTCTAAAAGGTATAAGTGAAGCACTAGAGCAAGTGACAAACTACTCCGAAAGATATAAGTGAAGATTAATGAGTAGTCGAATAATTATGCAACTATGTGAAGACTCTATAACATTTAAGAATTTCAGATCTTGATACTTTATTCAAACAGCAAGCAAAATAAAATAAAATGACATCTAAGAATAGCAAACATCATGTGAAGAAGCAAAAACTTAGGATCAACCGATACTAACCGATAGTTGTTGAAGAAGAAAGGTGGGATGCCAACCGGGGCATCCCCAAGCTTAGATGCTTGAGACTTCTTGAAATATTATCTTGGGATGCCTTGGGCATCCCCAAGCTTGAGCTTTTGTGTCTCCTTAATTCCTCTCATATCACGGTCTTCCTAAATCTCAAAAGCTTCATCCACACAAAACTCAACAAGGACTCGTGAGATAAGTTAGTATAAACCATTGCAAAAACCTTATCATACTCTACTGTAGCAAATCACTAAAATTATTATTAAAAATTTCATACTAAATGCCTCTGCATATTTAATAGTCCTATCCTCAAATAGAATCATTAAAGAAGCAACCATATGCAAACAATGCAAACATAACGGCAATCTTCCTAAACAGGATAGTCTGTAAAGAATGCTACAACATCCATACTTCCCTAGATCCAAAAATTATGAACAAAAATTCCCACTGTATTAAATTTATCAGAGCTTAATATGCAAAAGGTTTCAACATTTTATCACATTCTGAATTTTCTAGGAAATTATTGCAACAGCGGTAAACTTTCTGTTTTCAAACAGCAACATGAAGACTTGTAAAATAGGCATAGTAAAGGCTATCAATGCCACTTTTATTGAAATAAAAGATGCAAAAAATTGTTCTAAATAACAGGAAGAAAATCCTAACAAAATAAATTGACGCTCCAAGCAAAACACATATCATGTGGCGAATAAAAATATAGCTCCAAGTAAAGTTACCGATGAACGAAGACAAAAGAGGGGATGCCTTCCAGGGCATCCCCAAGCTTTGGCTCTTGGCTATCCTTGAATATTACCTTGGGGTGCCTTGGGCATCCCCAAGCTTAGTCTCTTGCCACTTCTTATTCCATAGTCCATCGAATCCTTACCCAAAACTTGAAAACTTCACAACACAAAACTTAACAGAAAACTCGTAAGCTCCGTTAGTATAAGAAAATAAATCACCACTTCAAGGTACTGTAATGAACTCATTCTTTATCTATATTTGTGTTAAACCTACTGTATTCCAACTTCTCTATGGATTATAAACTATTTTACTAGCCATAGATTCATCAAAATAAGTAAACAACAAATGAAAAACAGAATCTGTCAAAAACAGAACAGTCTGTAGCGATCTGAATCAAACCTATACTTATGGAACTCATAAAGTTCTCAAATAAATTTCTGGGCCTGAGGAATTTATTTATTAATCATCTGAAAAAATAATTAACTAAATATCACTCTCAAAATAAAAATGGCAGCAGTTTTCGTGAGCGCTAAAGTTTCTGTTTTTTACATCATGATCAACAAGACTTCACCCAAGTCTTCCCAAAGGTTCTACTTGGCACAGACACTAATTTTAAACATAAAAACCACACCTAAACAAAGGCTAGATGAATTATTTATTACTAAACAGGAACAAAAATCAAGGAACAAAAATAAAATTGGGTTGCCTCCCAACAAGCGCTATCGTTTAACGCCCCTAGCTAGGCATTATGATTTCAGAACAGACAATAACTTCTCTAGTTGATTTATAGGGGGTCTCCTGACAAGGAGAGATATTTCAATGAGTTTAGCAAGTCGCCCAAGGGCGAGTGCTGAAAGATATCCACGGAGGTGAACTCCATGATCGGTGCCCAACCAGATTCGATAGGCACGGACGCGGGCGGTTCAAAGCATGTGGCCGGGGATGAATCCAAGGGTCCGACAGGTCTCATAGGGGGTGAAGTCAGTATTCGGCTCTATCGCCGCTGAGTGTGTGGCCTCCGTGGCGGGGTCTATCCACACGTCCTCGGACGGCACGATCTGCTCCGGATCGAAGGCCGGAGTAGCCACAGGTGTGATCTCCCGAACACCGTCCGACGGTAGAGCTAAGTCATGCTTGTCGAGACAGTGCGGCACACATGACATGGGCTCGAATCCGTCGAAGATCAAGTCTCCGCGCATGTCGGCAGTGTAGTTTAAGCTTCCAAACCTGACCTGATGGCCGGGTGCGTAGCTCTCGATCTGCTCCAGATGGCCAAGCGAGTTGGCCCGCAGTACAAAGCCGTCGAATACGAAGATCTGTCCGGGGAGAAAAACCTCACCCTGGATCGCATCGTTGCCGATGATCGAAGAAGCCATCAAGCCTTATGGCGACGACACAGTGGAACTCTCAATGAAAGCACCAATGTCGGTGTCAAAACCGGCGGATCTCGGGTAGGGGGTCCCGAACTGTGCGTCTAAGGCGGATGGTGACAGGAGGCAGGGGACACAATGTTTACCCAGGTTCGGGCCCTCTCGATGGAGGTAATACCCTACGTCCTGCTTGTTGATCTTGATGATATGAGTATTACAAGAGTTGATCTACCACGAGATCGTAGAGGCTAAACCCTAGAAGCTAGCCTATGATTCTGATTGTTGTTGTCCTATGGACTAAACCCTCCGGTTTATATAGACACCGGAGGGGGCTAGGGTTACACAGAGTCGGTTACAAGGGAGAAGATCTACATATCCGAATTGCCAAGCTTGCCTTCCATGCAAAGGAGAGTCCCACCTAGACACGGGACGAAGTCTTCAATCTTGTATCTTCATAGTCCAACAGTCCGGCCAAAGTATATAGTCTGGATGTCCGAGGACCCCGTAATCCAGGACTCCCTCAGAGGGAAAGAGGGGCCGCCCCCCTCCCCTAGTCCAATTCGGACTCCTCATGGGAGGGAGCGCGCCACCTCCTGGGCTGCTGCCCTCTCTCTCCCCTCAGGCTCACTAAGGCCCAGTACTTCCCCGGGGGGTTCCGGTAACCCCCCCCCCCCCCGGGCACTCCGGTTTTCTCCGAAACCATCCGGAACACTTCTGGTATCCGAACATAGCCGTCCAATATATCAATCTTTACGTCTCGACCATTTTGAGACTCCTCGTCATGTCCGTGATCACATCCGGGACTCCGAACTACCTTCGGTATATCAAAACACATAAACTCATAATACCGATCGCCACTGAACTTTAAGCATGCGGACCCTACGGGTTCAAGAACTACGTAGACATGACCGAGACTCATCTCCGGTCAATAACCAACAGCGGAACCTGGATGCTCATATTGGTTCCTACATATTCTACGAAGATCTTTATCGGTCAAACCGCATAACAACATACGTTGTTCCCTTTGTCATCGGTATGTTACTTGCCCGAGATTCGATCGTCGGTATCCTCATGCCTAGTTCAATGTCGTTATCGGAAAGTCTCTTTACTCGTTCCGTAATACATCATCCCGCGACTAACTTATTAGTCACAATGCTTGCAAGGCTTATAGTGATGTGCATTACCGAGAGGGCCCAGAGATACCTCTCCGACAATCGGAGTGACAAATCCTAATCTCGATCTATGCCAACTCAACAAGCACCATCGGTGACACTTGTAGAGCACCTTTATAATCACCCAGTTACGTTGTGACGTTTGGTAGCTGATACGTCTCCAACGTATCTATAATTTTTGATTGCTCCATGCTATATTATCTACTGTTTTGGGTAATATTGGGCTTTATTATCCACTTTTATATTACTTTTGGGACTAACCTATTAACCGGAGGCCCAGCCCAGATTTGCTGTTTTATGCCTATTTCAGTGTTTCGAAGAAAAGGAATATCAGACGGAGTCGAAACGGAACGAAATCAACTAGAGAAGTTATTTTTGGAACGAAAGCCACCCGATGGACTTGGACCCCACGTCAAGGAAGGAACGAGGAAGCCACGAGGGTGGGGGCGTTCCCACCCCCCTAACAGACTCCCTGCACCCATATATACCCACGTATCCTAAAATTTCCAGAACAGACAATAGATCGGGAGTTCCGCCGCCAGAAGCCTCCGTAGCCACCGAAAGCCAATCTAGACCCGTTCCAGCACCCTGCCGGAGGGGGCAATCCCTCTCCGGTGTCCATCTTCATCATCCCGGTGCTCTCCATGACGAGGAGGGAGTAGTTCTCCCTCGGGGCTGAGGGTATGTACCAGTAGCTATGTG
The DNA here is from genome assembly GCF_003073215.2 of Triticum urartu. Taxonomy (NCBI): domain Eukaryota; kingdom Viridiplantae; phylum Streptophyta; class Magnoliopsida; order Poales; family Poaceae; genus Triticum; species Triticum urartu. The sequence goes on from NC_053028.1 coordinate 612,879,518, forward strand.
TTTGATCTCTCTCTCTCTCGTGTTCTTGATTTGGCACGATCTTGATGTATCGCAAGCTTTGCTATGTTTCTCCTCCCCCTCTTCTCTCTTGTAATGAATTGATTTTCCCCTTTGAAGTTATCTTATCGGATTGAGTCTTTAAAGATTTGATAACACTTGATGTATGTCTTGCCGTGGATATCTGTGGTGACAATGGGATATCACGTGATTCACTTGATGTATGTTTTGGTGACCAACTTGCGGGTTCCGCTCATGAACCTATGCATAGGGGTTGGCACACGTTTTCGTCGTGATTCTTCGGTAGAACTTTGGGGCACTCTTTGAGGTCCTTTGTGTTGGTTGAATAGATGAATCTGAGATTGTGTGATGCATATCGTATAATCATGCCCACGGATACTTGAGGAGACATTGGAGTATCAAGGTGACATTAGGGTTTTGGTTGATTTGTATCTTAAGGTGTTATTCTAGTACGAACTCTAGGGCTGTTTGTGACACTTATAGGAATAGCCCAACGGATTGATTGGAAAGAATAACTTTGAGGTGGTTTCGTCCCCTACCATAATCTCTTCGTTCGTTCTCCGCTATTAGTGACTTTGGAGTGACTCTTTGTTGCATGTTGAGGGATAGTTTTATGATCCAATTATGTTAGTATTGTTGAGGGAACTTACACTAGTGAAAGTATGAACCCTAGGCCTTATTTCCACGCATTGCAATACCGTTTACGCTCACTTTTATCACTTGTTACCTTGCTGTTTTTATAATTTCAGATTACAAATACCTTTATCTACTATCCATATACCACTTGTATCACCATCTCTTCGCCGAACTAGTGCACCTATACAATTTACCATTGTATTGGGTGTGTTGGGGACACAAGGACTCTTTGTTATTTGGTTGCAGGGTTGCTTGAGAGAGACCATCTTCATCCTACGCCTCCTATGGATTGATAAACCTTAGGTCATCCACTTGAGGGAAATTTGCTACTGTCCTACAAACCTCTGCACTTGGAGGCCCAACAACGTCTACAAGAAGAAGGTTGTGTAGTAGACATCAAGCTCTTTTCTGGCGCCGTTGCCGGGGAGGTGAGTGCTTGAAGGTATATCTTTAGATCTTGCAATTGAATCTTTATTTTCTTGTTTTATCACTAGTTTAGTTTATAAAAGAAAATTACAAAAAAATGGAATTAAGTTTGCCTCATACGCTTCATCTTTTTAATATCTTTCGTGAGTATGATGGAAAGGATAATTGTGCTCAAGTGCTAGAAGAAGAAATCTATTAAATGTTTGGCACTAAATATTTGAATGATGAGCATGATTTCAATGTTGTTAGCACAAATTATTTGAATATCCATGATACTAATGATGATTGCACTAGTTATGATGAAAATGTCTCCTATAAACATGTCAATTTTGTGGATGCATTGGGTTTGTAAGTATACACCAAATAGGGAAGATAGGTATTGCAAGAGGCATAAGTACTAAGAAACTAAATTGTTGCAAGAAAGTCTTGATGATTGTGCTGAAAAATTCAATATTTTTCGCGCCCCTTGTGGACTTTGCAATGATCATGGTCATTTAAATCTCCAATGCAAATTGTTTCATGACCGAATCATATCCAAAAATTGTGATAATTTGATTACCCTTGAGCATTATAAAGAGCTTAGTCTTCTTTTGGGGTATGAGGAAATGAAACGTATAACTAAGGGTATTCCAAAGTTTAATCTTGATAGAGTTCTTCGTTTTGATCTAGAGGAAATTTATATGTATTGTGCGGTGAATTGTATTGAAAATCCTTATATTGCCAACTACATAAAGAAAAGAAAACAAATAGAAGATGAAGAGAATACTAATGAAAGGGAAGAGACTTCCCAATATCCTCCTATTATTTCTTATGATGAATCAGGTAACGAGGAGGAGCCTCCTATTCAACCAATCTCATTAATAAGGAGCTCCAAAAAGAGGATTGAACCCACACATGATGAGGTGAAGAAGAAGAAAAGAAAAAGGAAGAGAGGTAAAAAGGTACCCCTCCCAAATAATGGTGCTCCCATTACTATTTTTCCTCATGAAAATATAATTGTGGAAGATAATGATACTTCTTATGATCTTGAAAATCTTTTTGGCACTTTCTTGGAAGAATATGATAATTGCTATACTATTGGTGCTATCCATACTATTTATGATGAGAGTGGTTATGCTTATGATATGAAAAGGCCCAAGCTTGGGGATGCTATGTTTGATGAAGATGATGTTTTTGAGAATATATTTGCTGCAATTAATGTTTGTCCCAAGCTTGGGGATGCTACGTATAATGAAGATGATATTTTTAGTCTCCCAAGTTTTGATATGCAAATTTATAATGATGATAGCATGCCTCCTACCTATGATGATTATTGTGATGATACTTATGCTATAAAAAGTAGTGATTATATTTATAAAACTTGTCATTATTACCCCTTCTCTGAACATTACTGTTTTAATGTGGAAACAATTAATAGTATTCGAGTCTCTTATGATGCTCCCACTATTCCGAACGAGAAGAATTTTGCTTATGTGGAGAGTAATAAAATTTCTGTGCTTGTAGATCATGAAAAGAATGCTTTAGGTGCTGGTTATATTGTTGAATTCATTCATGATGCTACTGAAAATTATTATGAGGGAGGAATATATTCTTGTAGGAGTTGCAATAATATCAAGTTTCCTCTCTATGTGCTTAAAGTTTCGAAGTTATGCTTGTTTTACCTTCCTATGCAAGTTGATTCTCGGTCCCATAAGTTATTTGCTCACAAAAACCCTATGCATAGGAAGTATGTTAGGCTTAAATTTTCTAGTCATATTCTTCATGATGCTCTATTTATGTTTCAATTCTTATCTTTTATGTGAGCATCATTGAAATCATAATGCCTAGCTAGGGGCGTTAAACGATAGCGCTTATTGGGAGGCAACCCAATTTTATTTTTGTTCCTTGATTTTTGTTCCTGTTTAGTAATAAATAATTCATCTAGCCTTTGTTTAGGTGTGGTTTTTATGTTTAAAATTAGTGTCTGTGCCAAGTAGAACCATTGGGAAGACTTGGGGAAAGTCTTGTTGATCATGCTGTAAAAAACAGAAACTTTAGCGCTCACAAGAATTGCTGCCATTTTTATTGGAGAGTGATATTTAGTTAATTCTTTTTGAAGATGATTAATAGATAAATTCCTCAGGTTCAGCAATTTATTTGAGAATTTTATGAGTTCCAGAATTATACGTTTGATCCAGATTACTACAGACTGTTCTGTTTTTGACAGATTCTGTTTTTCATGTGTTGTTTACTTATTTTGATGAATCTATGGCTAGTAAAATAGTTTATAAACCATAGAGAAGTTGGAATACAGTATGTTTAACACAAGTATAAATAAAGAATGAGTTCGTTACAGTACCTTGAAGTGGTGATTTATTTTCTTATACTAACGGAGCTTACGAGTTTTCTGTTAAGTTTTGTGTTGTGAAGTTTTCAAATTTTGGGTAAAGATTCGATGGACTATGGAATAAGGAGTGGAAAGAGCCTAAGATTGGGGATGCCCAAGGCACCCCAAGGTAATATTCAAGGACAACCAAAAGCCTAAGCTTGGGGATGCCCCAGAAGGCATCCCCTCTTTCGTCTTCATTCATCGGTAACTTTACTTGGAGCTGTATTTTTATTCGCCACATGATATGTGTTTTGCTTGGAGCGTCATTTTATTTTATTTAGTTTTGCTTGCTGTTTGAATAAAATACCAAGATCTTAAATTATTAGATGTTAGAGAGTCTTCACATAGTTGCATAATTATTCGACTACTCATTGATCTTCACTTAAATCTTCCGGAGTAGTTCGTCATTTGCTCTAGTGCTTCACTTATATCTTTTTAGAGCATGGTGGTATTTTTATTTTATAGAAATATATGAACTCTCATGCTTCACTTATATTATTTTGAGAGTCTTAATAGCATGTTAATTTTCTTAAAATCCTAATATGCTAGGTATACAAGATTAATAATAAAATTCTCTTATGAGTGTTTTGAATACTAAGAGAAGTTTGACGCTTGATGATTGTTTTGAGATATGGAGGTAATAATATCAAAGTCGTGCTAGTTGAGTAGTTGTGAAATTGAGAAATGCTTGTGTTGAAGCTTGCAAATCCGGTAGCATGCACGTATGGTAAACGTTATGTAACAAATTTGAAACATGAGGTGTTATTTGATTGTCCTCCTTATGAGTGGCGGTCGGGGACGATCGATGGTGTTTTCCTACCAATCTATCCCTCTAGGAGCATGCACGTAGTGCCAAGGTTTTTGATGACTTGTATATTTTTGCAATAAGTATGTGAGTTCTTTATGACTAATGTTGAGTCCATGGATTATACGCACTCTCACCTTTCCATCCTTGCTAGCCTCTTCGCTACCGTGCATTGCCCTTTCTCACATAGAGAGTTGGCGCAAACTTCGTCGGTGCATCCAAACCCTGTGATATGATACACTCTTTCACACATAAACCTCCTTATACCTTCCTCAAAACAGCCACCATACCTACCTATTATGGCATTTCCATAGACATTCCGAGATATATTGCCATGCATCTTTCCACTATCCAGTTTATCATGACACATTCATCATTGTTATATTGCTTAGCATGATCATGTAGTTGACATAGTATTCGTGGCAAACCCACCGTTCATAATTCTTTCATACATGTCACTCTTGATTCATTGCATATCCCGGTACACCGCCGGAGGCATTCATATAGAGTCATATCTTGTTCTAATATCGAGTTGTAATCATTGAGTGGTAAATAAATAGAAGTGTGATGATCATCATTCAACAAAGCATTGTCCCAAAAAAAGAGAAAGGCCAAAGAAAAAAAAGAAGGCCCCAAAAAAATATGTATGAAAAAAGATAAAATAAAAAGGGGCAATGCTACTATCCTTTTTTCACACTTGTGCTTCAAAGTAGCACCATGTTCTTCATATAGTGAGTCTCATATATTGTGCTTCAAAGTAGCACCATGTTCTTCATATAGAGAGTCTCTTGTTTTGTCATTTTCATATACTAGTGGGAATCTTTCATTATAGAACTTGGCTTGTATATTCCAATAATGGGCCTCCTCAAGTGCCCTAGGTCTTCGTGAGCAAGCAAGTTGGATGCACACCCACTTAGTTTCTTTTGTTGAGCTTTCATACATTTATAGCTCTAGTGCATCCGTTGCATGGCAATCCCTACTCCTCGCATTAACATCAATCGGTGGGCATCTCCATAGCCCATTGATTAGCCTCGTTGATGTGATACTTTCTCCTTTTTTGTCTTCTCCACATAACCCCCCTCATTATATTGTATTCCACCCATAGTGCTATATCCATGGCTCACGCTCATGTATTGCGTGAAAGTTTATGAGTTTGAAATTATTAAGGTATGAAACAATTGCTTGGCTTGTCATCGGGGTTGTGCATGATGAGAGCATTCTTGTGTGACAAAAATGAAACATGACTAAACTATATGATTTTGTAGGGATGAACTTTCTTTGGCCATGTTATTTTGAGAAGACATAATTGCTTAGTTAGTATGCTTGAAGTATTATTATTTCTATGTCAATATGAACCTTTGTCTTGAATCTTATGGATCTGAGTATTCTTGCCACAATTAAGAAGAATTACATTGAAATTATGCCAAGTAGCACTCCACATCAAAAACTCTTTCTTTTATCATTTACCTACTCGAGGACGAGCAGGAATTAAGCTTGGGATGCTTGATATGTCTCCAACGTATCTATAATTTTTGATTGCTCCATGCTATATTATCTACTGTTTTGGGCAATATTGGGCTTTATTATCCACTTTTACATTACTTTTGGGACTAACCTATTAACCGGAGGCCCAGCCCAGATTTGTTGTTTTATGCCTATTTCAGTGTTTCGAAGAAAAGGAATATCAGACGGAGTCGAAACGGAACGAAATCAACTAGAGCAGTTATTTTTGGAACGAAAGCCACCCGATGGACTTGGACCCCACGTCAAGGAAGGAACGAGGAAGCCACGAGGGTGGGGGGCACGCCCACCCCCATAGGGCGCGCCCCCTGCCTCGTGGGGCCCTCGTGGCTCCCCTGACGTACTCCCTGCACCCATATATACCCACGTATCCTAAAACTTCCAGAACAGACAATAGATCGGGAGTTCCGCTGCCAGAAGCCTCCGTAGCCACCGAAAGCCGATCTAGACCCGTTCCGGCACCCTGCCGGAGGGGGCAATCCCTCTCACTACAAAAAAATACACTTCCGTGATGATACGTGTTTGTCACAGTAGGTCGCTTTTTTGTCATGCATGTACATCCATGACAAATTTATGACAGAATCAAGATAGTCATACCTGTGCTGTCATAGAAGTGTTCCATGACATTACCAAAATTATCATCACGGAAGTGTCCACTTCCATGACGATAAATCGTGTGTCACAGAAGTGCTTTCGTCAAGGGTGACCGACACGTGGCATCCACTGTAAGGGAACGCCGTTAAGCTATCGGGTCGGGTTTTGGATCCGATAACCCGTTAACAGCCCCGACCAATGGGGAATTTCCATGTGTAAAATTCTTATTGGCCGGACGAAACATGTGTCAGCTCGTCAGTGGGTCAGATAGGCGCCTATGATACGTCGACACGTGGCACGGCCCAACAGAGGCCCATTCCTGTGAAAAGGCCGACCCGTTTGACTTGGTCAAAAGCTGGCGGGCCAACCCATGGAAAGCCTGTTAACAGCCTGTTCGAATATAGCCCATTTACAGCCCGCTAACCCAAGGCCCGTTACGCCCTATCCGAATTATGCCCAGTAGCGTCATCTGGGCCATCCAATATGATTCCAGCCCGTTTTCACTTCTGGCCCATGTATGGCCCATGACGTCTTTTGGCCCATATGAGGCCCTATGTAACTCTTGGCCTACTAACGGCCCGTGGTGAAATTGGCCCGTAATGAACAACGTATCACTTTACACCCATTAACGGCCCGTGGTGAAACTGGCCCGTAATGAAAAGTGTATCACTTTATACCCATTAACGGCCCATTATTCCGTTGGGCCGTTTCCAGCCCATGTTATCTTTCGGCCTTCTCAGACCCCATTTATTCTTGGGCTCATTTCCAGCATTCGTTTACTTACGGCCCGTTACTGTCATTTTCTGCTTGTGGGCCAAATTCAGCCCGTGGTAACAGTCGGCCCGTTTGTGGTCCGTTAATACATTGGGCCGATTTCATAGCGTCATCAAATACGACCTATTAACGATGGCCCGTTATGGTCGGCCCATGAACTGACGATTCCAACTCTAGCCCGTTTACGGCCATAATACGGTCTGTTTGGCCCATGTTTGGTCAATCGATTATACGGCCCGTATAAGGCCCATTGATAATACAGCCCGCAGAAGCCCCATTGTTTCTACAGCCCATAGAAGGCCCATTGTTTCTACGGCCCGTAGAAGGCCCACTGTTTCTACGGCCAGTAGGAGGCCCAGTGTCACTACAGTAAATATTAGCCCATGGTTATTGTGGCCTAGTTTTTAAAAAATAGGTTATTGCAGCCACTAGCTAACCGCGGAAAAAGAACTGCAATGACTACAAGTAAACAAATAAACAAGACAACAAGGAAATAAATACGCAAGCAACTAACGCTAGGCTATCACGGCTATTACACATATTACATCCACTGGGCATCAAAGTTCGCCACCAGTGCAAATATAGGGAACAAAGCAGCATATCATATACACTGGTTGTCAAAGTTGGCGACCAGCGCAAATAAACGCCGCAGCAAAACAAATCCAGAACTGAAACCACTTCAGAAGATCTCAAGAAACAATATCCTGGGTACCCATAATGCTGGCAAGATGCTTAGCAAGCTTATTGGCGCTTAAATCCTCCAGCGCTTGCTGTTGCACCAGAAAATATGCATCTGAATTCTGCAGGGACTTCCTCATTCCTTCAGCTTCCTGTCACAGTACATCTGATCGATGTCTTTCAACTTGAAGTTGAGACTCAAGAAGACGAACTGATTCAGGCAGCGAGTTCGAAGAGCTTGTGCCAGCAGTAGTGGCCAGTAACTCGAACACTACATCAAGACATGACTTTTGGGTTCCCTCACTGTCGTCAAGATAGTTTTTATCAGCTTTCTTGGAGACCAACAGGGATGTCTCACTATCTTGAACCTTATCTGCATTACTTCCTTTACCATTGGATAACGCGGTACTGTTCTCCAATATTTTGTCCGCATTCTAAAAGAGAAACAAGCAGACACATCACATGTTTACCATGTTGTATATGAAACTCATTTTCGTAAATGAGTTCTGTAGTAAAGTGGACAGGATAACAACATGAAACAAACATATATCTATGTACCATGGTCACTTTATGGTCTATATCATTCTAGTTTTTGTTGCCAAATCAAGATAGAGATACAGTTCAAATAATATTTGTTCAAGACAAAGCAGAATAGACAGAATATAAGTGTGGGTAACTATAGAGCAATAACAACACTTGTAATGTGCATGACATGAGAACATAACTGTTTCAATAAAAACTGAAATCAACATAGAGCAGGTGTAACACCCCGGATGTAATTTACCTATTATGTACTCCAACTCTTGCCGTTTCCGGCGCTAAGTTATTTTATTTCCTCGGGTTCAGGTTTTTGTCTCCGTGTGTTGTTGTCGTTGTCATGCATCTCATATCATGTCATCATGTGCATTGCATTTGCATACGTGTTCGTCTCATGCATTCGAGCATTTTCCCCGTTGTCCGTTTTGCATTCCTGCGCTCCTATCTCCTCCGGTGGTCATTTCTACCTTCTTTTCGTTTGTGGGGATTAAACATTTCCGGATTGGACTGAGACTTGCCAAGCGGCCTTGGTTTACTACCGGTAGACCGCCTGTCAAATTTCGTACCATTTGGATTTCGTTTGATGCTCCAATGGTTAACCGAGGGACCGAGAAGGCCTCGTGTGTGTTGCAGCCCAACCCCCTCCAATTTGGCCCAAAACCCACCAAAACCCTCTCCATCATCTAGAGCGTTCGATCACGATCGCGTGGCCGAAAACCGCGCCTCATTTGGACACTCCTAGCTTCCTCTATGCCTATATATAGGTCCTCCGAAATTCTCGGTTCTCCTCCCCCGAAACACTAGTTCCACTCCTTTCCGCGCGGCCGGACACGTCCGCCGGCCGCCGGACACGTCCGCCGCTCGCCCGGGCCAATCAGGGAGCGCCACGTGGCCCCTGAGCCCCACTTTGCCGCCCAGCCCCGCGCCGCCCCGTCCCTCAAGGCCGGCCGGCGAGCCTCGAGACCGGCGCCCCGCCGCGTCCTCCGCCCGATCCGCCGCCGGCGGCCACCATCGCCCCGCCGCACCCGGCGCCGGCGAGCCCTTTTCCCTGCTCCGGCGAGCTCCACGCCGCCTCCCCGACGAACTCCGGTGCCGACCCCGGCGATCCTCGATTCGCGCGCCGGATCCAGATCTGAAACCTAGGGTTGACTCCTTTTTTCCTAAGTCTGCAGATTATATTGCCATGTTCATCATACTATATCTCCGCATCCGTAGCTCCGTTTTGGACATGTAGCATATCAAAATGTTCGTCTCAGAGAGTATATCATTTCGTCTCATTGCATCATTTTCATTTGAGTTCATCTTGATGCCCGAAATGCTGTTGGAAGAGTGCTATTTGAGTTAGTTGTCAGATCTGCTGCACCAAATAGCTATTTGTCATTTTTGCCATGATTAATGTGTGCATGATATGCCTCTGAGCTCTACATGTGTTTTGTTATATGCTTTGCCATCTTTACAGAGGTGCCATCCATGTATTTTTGTGATATGTGTGGTGACTAGCACAAGCTTGCAAAGTGGTGCATTCGTTAGTGCTGATTTCAGGGACTTAGCAATTCCACCAAGTCCTTGATCTGTTTTCATCAATATGCCATATGTTCATGTTGTTTCCTAGTGATTCGTGCCTCTTTTGAGGATAATCAGTAAGGGTGATTTGTTAATCTTGTAGTGCTCTATCCATCCATGCCTTTGTTTGCAATTATGGAGCAACCTAGCTTGAGTCAATCGAGCTCTACTTTTGCTATTTCGTGAATCTGGGCAGATTGTCTACTTGTTAGCGATTTTGCTGAAGATGTTGTAGTTGATCCGTGCATGCTATGTTGTTGTTCTTGCCATGTATAACTTATATAATGTGTATTCTTGATGGGTGTATGCTTAGATTGTCATGCCTTGCTCTGTAGTGAGTGCATCGAGCTCGTAAACATGCCTACTTGATATCTGATTTGCTTGCTCTAGTTTTTCTCTAAGTCTGTAATCTGATTATGTTTTTGCCATGTTCACATGCTTGCAATTGTATTTTGTGATTCCTTTTGGCTCAAGGTCACTAAGGGACTTTTGTTAAGCTCTTTGAGTAGCTCCATGCCATGCTTTACTTTGCCATGTTAAGTTCCTTTAGCATTTAGTTTTCATGCTCCAAAATGTGCTACCTGATCTGAAATTCCAGGCAAGTGTTAATTTCACTAAGTCTGAAACCTGTTTACCAATTGCACTTTTTCCATGCTTGTTTGAACCTGTTAATGGATGAATTGGCCGTAGCTTAGTGTTTATATTTTGTCAAGCATCATGAGTGGATCCCTGCCACGTATTTTGTTGCCATGTTCGAGTGCTGTAGCATAATTATCTTGTTGCATTTAGATGGCTACTTGCTGTTTATCGCAGACCGGTGCCATATTTGATTTGCTTGCCATTTCCAAACCGTGCATCCGATTCTGGTGTTCTTTATATCGATTTCAACAAAAATCACCTCACCTTTCCAGTGGCACACTTGGATTTCCAAGTTGAGGCCAGGTTCTTTCACTCTTTGTCAAATCTTGCATATGCATCACATATCGCATCCCGCATAGCATACCATGTTTCATCATGTTGTTTGAGCTTTGCACGTGGTTGATTGTGTTCCTTTTGCTTGTTTTTCTTGTTTGGGTAGAGTCGGGAGACGAGTTCGCTAACGAGGAGCCCGTTGAGTTTGCTTTCAAGGATCCAGTCAACTCTGACAACTTTGCAGGCAAGATGATCATACCCTCGAAATCACTTCTATCTTTGCTTTGCTAGATGCTCGCTCTTTTGCTATGCCTATGCTACGATGCCTACCACTTGCTTATCATGCCTCCCAAATTGCCATGTCAAACCTCTAACTCACCATGTCCTAGCAAACCGTTGATTGGCTATGTTACCGCTTTGCTCAGCCCCTCTTATAGCGTTGCTAGTTGCAGGTGAAGATTGGAGACCGTTCCTTGTTGGAACATTATTTTCTTGTTGGGATATCACTATATTATCTTGTTATCTTAATGCATCTATATACTTGGTAAAGGGTGGAAGGCTCGGACTTTTTCCTGGTGTTTTGTTCCACTCTTGCCGCCCTAGTTTCCGTCATATCAGTGTTATGTTCCCGGATTTTGCGTTCCTTACGCGGTTGGGTAATAATGGGAACCCCTTGACAGTCCGCCTTGAATAAAACTCCTCCAGCAATGCCCAACCTTGGTTTTACCATTTGCCACCTAGCCTCTTTTTCACTTGGGTTTCCGGAGCCCGAGGGTCATCTTATTTAAACCCCCCCGGACCAGTGCTCCTCTGAGTGTTGGTCCGACCGAGCAGACTGCGGGGCCACCTCGGGGCAACTTGAGGTTTGGTTTTACTCGTAGGATTTGTTTTAACTTGTCTGAGTTGTCTTGTAGAACCGGGATGCCGAGTCTGATCGTAATGTCTCGGGAGAAGGTATATCCTTCGTTGACCATGAGAGCTTGTCATGGGCTAAGTTGGGACTCCCCTGCAGGGATTTGAACTTTCGAAAGCCGTGCCCACGGTTATGGGCAGATGGGAATTTGTTAATGTTCGGTTGTAGATAACTTGAGCCTTAACTTAATTAAAATGAATCAACTTTGTGTGTTACCGTGATGGTCTCTTCTCGGCGGAGTCCGGGAAGTGAACACGGTGTTGGAGTAATGTTTGCCGTAGGTTGTTCTATAGTTCTTCGTTCGTGCTTTGCCTTCTCTCCTCGCTCTCTTTTGCGAGCAGGTTAGCCACCATATATGCTAGTCGCTTGCTGCAGCTCCACATATTACCTTACCTTACCTATAAGCTTAAATAGTCTTGATCGCGAGGGTGCGAGATTGCTGAGTCCCTGTGGCTCACAGATTACTTCCAAACCAGATGCAGGGCCTGATGACTCCGTTCTAGATGATGCGCTTGAGCTCAAGTGGGAGTTCGACGAGGACTCACGCCGTTACTATGTGTCTTTCCCTGATGATCAGTAGTGGTGCCCAGTTGGGGCGATCGGGACCGTGTCGCATGTTGGGTTGATCTTTTATTTTGGTACCGTAGTCGGACCATGAGTGATTGGTTGATGTAATGCTATTTACGTACTTTGTTTGACGTGGCGAGTGTAAGCCAACTATGTACCTTCCCTTTTATTATCTATTTACATGGGATGTTGTGAAGATTGCCTTACTTGTGACATTGCTTTCAATGCGGTTATGCCTCTAAGTCGTGCTTCGACACGTAGGAGATATAGCCGCATCGAGGTCGTTACAGCAGGTTACAACAGCAAACCAGTTAAAGAAACAAGTTTAAAACATACCTGTTCCGCCATTGGAGTTTCAATTCCATCCTTCAAATTTGAAAATAGTTGGTATGAGTAAATACACTCATGCAAGAGCAAAGGAGTATGAACCATAGCTACAGAACCTGACCTGAGAACAAATCTTCTTCTCCTTTAAGCGTTGAGTTGGGATTCGGAGTGGTGGTCCTCGTGCTTTGGGCACTGCAGTTCCCTTACTAACTGCTCGTGTTTGGGTGCTCTGTGGTGGAGACGGTGCTGTGTCAACTGGAACTGGGTTACTATCTGCCGGGGTTGGGGTTAGAACGGGTGTAGCTGGTTCTCTGTCCAACTGGGTAGTGGTACAATCTGCGAGAGTCTGGGTTATGTGTGGTGGATCTGGTCCTTGGGCAAGTACATCCGTGGTTCTATCTGCATCAACTGGTAGCACTATCTTTTCTGAAGACCGTGTTGTTACTCCCTTAGATACTGCCATCACGCTCTCCAATTCAAATGGCTGATAAACAAGAAAAGTAATTGAAAGTATAGACATTGTATGATAGACAGGTGCAATGGATAGTGGCGAATAAAAGAGGGCATGAAATAATTCATAATTATGTTGTCTAACCAAACAGGATAGCATGACACAATTTCACATATATGATGGCTAACTAAATAGGATAGCATGACACAATTTCACATTATGATGGCTAACTAAAAAAGATGGAAAGACATAGTTCAAAATATGAGACTATGTAAACAGGATGACATGACATAACTATATAATGTGTTTATTAAATAGGTTGGCATGCCATAATTCACATACATTCACGGATAGAATGCCATAATTCAAAATATGATGACTGTAAACACTAAACAGGATGAGATGATATAACTATATGATGTCTTTATTAAATGGGTTGTCATGCCATAATTCAGATAGATGATGTGTATGTACTATGTAAACATGATGGCATGATATAATTCAAATATATGATTTATATAGTAAGCAAGTAAGCAGATGGCAATCCATATATGATGTAAAAACTAAGCAATGCAAGACAACATGCATGACATGGGTAATATAACCCTGCCAAGTTTGAGCATAGACCTCAGGGGGAAAATAGGACTGGTCATCAGTCTCTGAATCCTCCTCTGAGGAGCTCTCTGTAACCAGCAAGATGTCTGCTTCAGCAGGTAGCATTGTCTGCTCTGAATACCTTGTTTTCACTCCAGATACTTCGATCACCGCTTCAAATGGCTGATGCACAGGAAGAGTAGTTGAATATACAAACGTTGTCGACAAATGGAACACGTAATACAAAAAAATGATAGCATGATATAATTCACATACATGATGATTGGCTAAACAGCATGGCATTGCATAATTCACATATATAATGCCTTTGCAACAAGATAGCATTGTATAATTCACATATATAATGTCTTGCAACAAGATGGCAATGCATAATTCACATATATGGTAATTAGACACTGAACAGGTGGCATTCACACAAAGCATGTCTAAACTAATCAAATGACATAGCAATGCGAGACACCATACGCACGATATGAGCAACATAACCCTGCTAAGTTAGAGCATACACCTCAGGGGGGGAATAGAATTGGTCATCTGTCTCTGAATCCTCCTCTGAGGAGCTATCCGTAACCAGCGAGATATGCGCTTCGTCAGATAGCATAGTCTGCTCTGAAGACCTTGTTTTCACTCCAGAATTTGCCATCACCGTGTCAAATGGCTGATGCACACGAAGAGCAGTTGAATGTAATAACATTTTTTACAAATGTAATATGTAACCAAAAAAGGATGGCCTGATATAATTTACATATAAGATGACTGGCTAAGCAGGATGGCATTGCAAAATTCACATATATGATGCCTGGCTAAACAAGATGGCGTTGCATAATTCACATAAACGATGAATAAACTAAACAGATGGCATTCGCACAAAGGATGTCTAAACTAAGCAGATGACATATTTGATGTATAAAGTAAGCAATGCAAGACACCATATGCATGATATAACCAACATCAGCATGCCAAGTTAGAGCGAAGACCTCAGGGGGTAAATAGGAGTTGTCTTCTCCTTCTGAATCCCCTCAGAACAGATGTCTTCCTCTCGATTACAATCCGAAATGCGTGGAGGGGGCTGCCTTTGCGCCTACCATGGAGCGACGTCTGCATGAAATTTTATTGCCACGCAAGGCTCGTCTCTTTTGCTCTACATGTTCAGTTCCATTGTTTACAATAACTGTCATGCATAGGAATAAAACATAGTGAGATTATGTAAGGAGTGCATGCAGAAATCCAGAGTGATGGTAGCAACCTGTGGATAGACCCAAAACCAATAATAGCAGGCAGATAATGGCTTCAGTTAAAAATACAGATAATGGCTTCTTTACTGTTTGTTTCCCACCCAACATGAAACTCATAGTAGACACCGGAGATTAACCAGATAGTAGATAGATACTATTGATAGCGGCCCCGATATGTACCCCACAACCATTTAAAAACTCAAGTTTGACCATTAGTTTGGAGCTGACTCAGAGTCTAATCGGTGAACAAGACGACAAAGTAGCATGTAATATTAAGCGATGCATAACGTAAGCAGACACGAAAGAGTGAGACCTCTCTTGCGGACCCGTGTACTCCTCGAGGTCATCTGCTCGGTTGATGATGGTAGTGCAGTTTTCATGGCTGCCAGCGGCGGGGAAGAAGATCTGAGGCGGCGAAAGACAGACTGGAGGCTGGATCCCTGCTGTGCTGGACCCTTCTGTCGTTGGAGCAGCTGAGCTGGGGTGGACGACGACGCAGCAGGAGCGGGACAAACCACGCAAGGTTTTCTTTGACAACTATCTGTAAGAGAAGTAATTCTGTAAGGGCTCGTTTGAATTGGAGGATTCCAACAATGCAGGGATAGGAAATAGACAGGAATAGGATAGGAATGCACGTGCAAAACAGAGAATTTCAAAACACAGGATTTCTGCCAATCTGGGTGTTTGATTCACAACAATTGGAAGATCACAGGATGCAAAGAAGCATGGTGACATTAAGTCAAATCACAAGAAAATGTACGGTTATAATGCTATTATGCTACTATCTCTTAGTCTTGTGCTTCATGAATAGGAATTTGAAAAGGAGGACAAGTGAAAATTAAAATTCCTACGTTTTTTCTTTCAAGGAGACACTAAAGGAACAAATCCGTGTGCTCAGTGAACAATATATATAACATGTAGAGTAAAAAAGAGATGCAACAAGTGTAGAACCTCTTTGGTGAAGCCATGTTGATCTCAGCGTGATTGGGTTGGCCGGTGAGGATGCTCCGGCTGACTTGGCTGTCGGAGGAGGGGAAGAAGATCTTAGGCGTCTGGAGATGGAGCCCGAGGTACTGCTCCGCTATGATGGAGGGTTTCGTCGTTGGAGCAGCTCCGGTGAGTTGTACGACGCCGAGGCTGAAGCAGGACAAGAGAGACAACGAACAATGTTAACCTGAGTGGAATTCTAATAGCATCTCCAACACATGACGTAAAATACATAACCACAAAGTGCTAGATGTAAAATACATCAGCCGCTCATCTCTGAACTTAACTGTCGAAACTGAACTTAACTGTCGAAACTGAATTTTGCTGTCGAAACTGAATTTTGCTGTCGAAACTGAACGCACTAGCAAGGTGAGGCTACACGTCGATCGACTGACTTTTTCATCTCTGGTCAGTCAATTTTGCAGCCGTTGGATATGAAATCAAGGGCCTGCGGTTCATCTTCAACCTCCGCCCCCCTGAGTCGGCCAAACAGCAACCCACCGCCGCCCGCGGCCGGTGGTGCGCCGCCCCGCCTGCCCCGAAAACACTCCCCACCGCCGGTCCACCGCCGCCCCGGCCATCCCTCTAGGCCACCCCGTGGTGAGCTTTTTCTCCGGCGATACCCACGCCAACGCCCTGCCACCGCCGGCGACCACCGCCCCCATCATGAACCCTAAGATAGATAGTGGGGTATCTCTCCGGCAAGCCCCCCTCCCCACTGCGGCTGGTTCTTCCCTCACCCCGGCGAGCCCCCCCCCCCACCACCACCTAAAAATCGACTGACCCAAAAGTCAATTCAGTCGACTGAAGTGTAGCTAAATCGGAGCAGCATCGCAAGCAAGAGCAAGAGCGAGAGCAGCAGCGCGAGCAAGAGCAATAGCAAGAGCAGACCAGGCAGGGGACCGAGAGCAAGAGCAGAGCAGCAGCACGAGCAAGAGCTAAGCAGCAGCAGGTCCTACTGATGTGGGCGTCGCCGCCGAGGGAGCGGCGCCGTGGAGGAAGTGGCCGGCGACGCCGCCGTGGATGGAGCCACGCCGTGTCGGCTCGGGATCGAGCGCCGGCAGCACCGTGAGATCAAATCAAGAAGAAAATGCGGCGATTAGTGTACAACCTCTTTGGTGGCGCCGATTAGGCTGCAGCTTCATCCGAGGAAACGGTGATGATGATGCTCTTCCGGTGGTGCAGGTGAAGACGGCGGTGTGGGAATGGAGGTGGCGCGAAAGACGAGGGGAACGTCGGGGCAGCTCCTTGGAGGTGGAGGACGGGGTGGCTGAACCAGCGGACGATGAGATCGACGACGGATTCTCATCCGGTACGGTGGATGAGGGACGTCGAGGTGTTGCTGTGGACGACGTCGTCGGGGAAGAGGCTCCGGCTGGATGGAGGACGGAGCAGGGTGTGGGGTTTCGTCGCGGGTTTTCGCGGCCTCGATGTACGAATGGGTGGGCAGATGGGATGGCAGTGGGGAACCATGGCTTAGAGACGCGCTTGTCCGAAATGTGGGGTAAGCTATGAAAGTACCCCCACCGATCTGAGGCGGTTCTTTTGGTTCAGGGGTACCACGGGCATTTCGCGTGTCTGGATTTCACAGGAGGTGGGAGTTTTCGCGCGCGTTGTAATTTCGGAATAGCAAGGCGCGAGTTGAGATGGAGGGAGTTGTCGGTGCACAACGAGACTAAGATATATCTTAAATATTTCAGGCTAACAAGGCGCGGGTTGAAATTTCCGGACAAGCCTAACGTGTACTGTCCCAAATCAATGCGCCCTACAAATGTCATTCAAAACTTTGAATTCATGTTATGTTCAATTAAAATATTTCGCTACGTGTATAATGCATGCAACCTACTACTCAAATGAACGTTTTAGTGCATTCCAAACGTATATACTACCGCTTCAATATGAACTAAATTTGAATTCGTTTCTCTATTTGAATAAGATCTACAGTAATGATTGTTGTGAAGTCAAAGCATTTGAATTCGTTTCTCTGTTTTAATAAGATCTACAATCATCATTATTGTCAAGTTAAACCATCGTTCGTGTATTATCTTCACAGCACAGCACATGATTAGTCTCGAGTTACATATGAACTATGTGTACTCCTATATGAACTCCAACTAGATTTTTTGAATCCACTTTATTTCGATTTCAAATCACATTACATTTCTAGCTCTAGCTAGATCTTCATAATCTAAACCATGTCTCATATGTATAATGTGTTTATCATATTATGTATGGTGCCCCGCCCCCTACGCCTACAAGTATTTAGATGTGAGTTGCAAACACCACACATTACCACAAATTCAAATAAAATGTGAGAATGTTCGATATATAGTATTGTTTAGATTGTTTGATATTTAGTTGTAAGCTGCGAACGCCACACATTATCACAAATTCAAATAAAATGTGAGATTGTTTGATGTATAGTATGGTTTAGATTGTTCGGCATTTAGCTGTGAGTTGCAAACGCCATGCATTATCACATTATGGTATAACATGTGCACAACACGTGTATCACCGCTATATTCATGCATGCAATGTTTAAAACACTATGATCTCCTATTCAAATATATGAATCCGCTTTCATATCAAATTATGATCTTTGTTAGTCTCTTACACCCACACAATCCTCTAACCTTTGTAGCTACCACTAACTTTCTCTCGTGCATGCACATGCCCTCCTCGCCCTCCCCCTCCCTCGGCATTCTATCCACCTGGCACATTCATTTTTTTTCTTTAGGTCGTTCTCCCAGAGTCTCCACAACTCCTTTCCGACACACACCGATCGATAAACCTCTCCAGCGGTGCCTGCCTACAACATACAAACACACCTTCAATCTCCTCCTTTATGTGTCCTTGCCTCGTGTCTCTCATACGGTCAGACACACGTGTAAACTCTCGCCCCTCTTTTCATCGCTCTCACAACCGCACACTCCTCCCCCTATCTAGCTAGTAGTTGGGCCTCTCGCACCACCTCCTAGCTCCATTCTCTCTGTCTATCCGTCTCGCTGGGCCTTATTTGCCTCTAACAAATGGACGTACACCGACCGATCTCTCGCTATACATATAGCTAGCTAGGTCCTTATAACTCGTTTTTACCCACAAGTCAATCGATCTACCTCATTAGTTGTGTCTCTCCCTTCCTCCGACAAACAACAATTGATCTACCGATCTAGTTAGGTTTGCTTGCCAAACACATGGTTCCCCTTCATCATCCATGGATGCGTCCCGACAGATCTATCACGCACAGGCACACACAGAAACACATCCCCACTCTTATTGATAACATTGCAGTTCCACCCTCAGTTTGTCTAGTAGGCCTCTCCCACCATCTTCGAGAAGCAACTCCATCACCCATCCAGCACTATACCCCTCTCCCTCCCTCTCCCTCCCTCTCTCCCTCCTCTCTCTCTCTCTCTGTCCCATCATATTTCCCGTCCTTCAGTTATGTATGGATGTCGACCTATCTCCCTCAAGACATAGCTGGGTCTCTCCTTCTCAACACATATACGAGTCGTTCTACCTCTATAGCTAGGCCTCTGCCTACCCCTCCCACCACCCCCCTCCCCCCACACACACACACCGATACATCAAGCGCTCTAGTCATGTCTCCCTGCCACACACAAACTTGACGTGTGCCCTCTAACGTTCCAGTAGGCTAGTCGCCCTATATCTTTGACTTGTACACACAAACAATTTCGATGGCTCTCTTCATCGATATCGCACCCACCCACTTGATCCTCTCTTTGACTCTATCGACAGCTATGACCCCTCCCTCTCTTCTCATGGATTGCCCAACCCTCTATGTATGATATGGATAGGCCTCCATTTCACACACATTGCATGCAAAATTTTGTTTGAGATGTCATCGACACATATTCCCACAAATAATTCACGAAATCAACCCCCCACCCCACCCCCCACCCCAAACCAAAAAACACTCACGAACTCGGTTTGTATCTCTCTCACACACCGCACGTAGTTGGGGGACGTGCACGAAGAGAAGAGGTGCATGCACGGCGCACGTACTCCCGTCTCTTTCCCAACCACACCCGCGCGGGTACACGGTGGAGCTCATTTCTGTACGAAAAAGGCAGCCCACGTGGTAATTTGGCACGTGTACTGGTTGTCCACTTGGTGGAGAGAGGATCGTCTACCACGGGTGAACAAACAAATTGCGACTTGACGTGTTATGTTAAAAAAAGAGGCAAACCATGTGGGGCCTACCTTAGAGGCAAGGCTCTATACACTGGAGTACTTTTGATGTGTCCCGTCAACTCGCAGAATGAGAAGCTTGCTTAGTACGCCGTCTCCCCTGCCCACGGGTGCGGTGGCTCGCAGGATGAGGTGAAGCTTGCTTACCACGCCTTACGCCCGCTCCCTCACCCACGCGCGCGGTGGCTCGCAGCCCGAGGAGAAAATTTTACTACTCCCTCCGCTTACTCCTCGTCCCTACTACCTTGGTTATAGAGATTATACTATCATATTGTTTGGAATATATATGTCCTTTAGTAGATTTTCAATATGAACTACTAGTACATACTCCAAACACTGATGTATATAGACGTATTTTAGAGTGTAGATTCACTCATTTTGCTCCGTATATAGAACTCTCCCTCGCCACTCGACCCTCGCCCACGTGGTGGACGTGCAGCAATTCATTCGGTCTCATATAGCCAGAACGATATATACTGCACTACCATTATTGCTCGACTTCCCGAAGAGGCAAAGAGCCAATCGCAAGGTTAATATCTTGGAGATGCCAAGCGCAAGGTTATAGGAGAACGAGTAGTAGGTGCCGCGTCATTTATAAATAAAGTTTTTTTTTCTTCAGTGGCACATACGCAATATGATAGGTTCATATGGAGAGAAAAGGAAACCACTCCACTATATACATAGTCAGGACGGGCCAGCCTACACGGTTGCTTGCTGGGGTTGCTCTCTTCACACTCTCTCACATAAAACGACTGTGGCCACATCTCTAACATCTCGGCGGATCACGTCCGCTTGGGGAAGGGGTGGATGCTTAGTGTAGATGCGGTGGCTGTCGCCGACGGCGAAAAATCACTGTCGGCACGTCCCGATCAGGGGTCCTCGCTGTTCTCTCTCACAAAGCCAGTGAGGTTGCCTTCGTCCCTTGCTCACTGCCGTGATGTGGGCAGTTGCCGCCTCCCGCCGCCCTCCTCAAGGTTGAGCTACGTCCCTCAGGTACAACTCCCTTTACAGCCGGCTTGCACCACTGCTCCAGCTGCCCACATCACTCCCTGTGGATATTTCTCTACTTCTTTGCCCCGCACATACCTCTACTGGCTTCTACGTACTGTATTTGTGATGAGTTTATGTCTCATCAACTAGTCCCAGTAATCTTATTCTAATCACGCTTGTTCAATTTCTTTGCCACAGGGATGCTCATCTCGATTTTGGTGAAACTGCACAAAATGATCCGTTGGTCAAAAGGTTGCAAACTTCATTTATTAGGAAGCTCGAACGTTGCCAGAAAATTGAAGCCTGGTCAGGGTTCACGGTTCAAGGGCTAGGGACTGCATGGATTGTTTTTTTCTTTAGCTGCCTCTGTTCCAAAATAAGTGTTAACTTTAGTAGTAGTACAACTTTGTACCAAAGTTTGCACAAAGTTGAGAAACTTATTTTGGAACGGAGGGAGTACATATTTGCTATGATCTGTCAATCATTGAGATGCAATAGCATGCATGTTAGTCTCCTTTGTATTTGATGAAATGTTGCAACGGGCAACCTTGGACGCAAGATACATGTAACAGAAGCTGGAAGCTTCATAGCATTGTACAAATTTATCTCGCTGATAAATTACAGTATGTACTATACTAGTACTTCCTCCGTTCCTAAATATAAGTCTTTGTAGAGATTTCACCATGAACCACATGCGGATCACTGAGCCTGCGTGTTTTCACTGCTCTTGCACGCCTCCGCTGTAAGAATGGAGAAAATTGTAATCTAGTAGGTATACCTCCTTTCGCCGAAAGCGTGGGACATCCAGCAGTCCTACGACCTCAGTAATAAAGACCAATGAGCCGTCAAATCACATAGACCCAGCAGTAAGTTGGACGGATGAAGCAACCATCACTCTTGCGCCAGTGAGAGGTCGCATCCGCTCTGCCCGGGCATGAATGCGGCACCGATTCTTTGGAGCGGCACTGACCGTTTCAGGCGGGAAGCGCGCGCGGGCGATGGAGGGGCTTTGGGTGGGCCAGGCTGTCAGGAGCGGCCGTGGCAGCTGTCTGCATGTCCCTACCGAACACGCCCGAAAACGAGAGGATGCACCGACTCTCGCGGCTAAAATCGTACACTACACAACATCTCTCTGTAGGAGTAGGTTGATCTGTCGCTCTCTCTAACACACACATGGTGTTAAACACACACGCACATACACACGCGCGCGCGCACGCACGCACCTTGGTCCCGTTGCACCTTCTAATGTGACTTATTACACCTAGACAGAGGGAGTAGTAAGTATACGAGATACGGTGGCACACTGACTTAAGTCGAATACAAGTGCCCAAAATTTGTGTGCATGTTATAATAAGGATTTAGGAATGTATAAAAGGTTATTTCCCTCTCGTTGAACATAACGGGAGGGTTGTGTAGCTGGTTAGCCTGTTCGCTCATCAAACTTGAGGTCTCGGGTTCGATAACTACACTTGAGCATAATTTGTGCCAGGAGGATTCTTTGACTGGTCAAAATGTTTTCTAGGGTTTGCACGCTTCACACTCTCTCTCTAGTATATATATACACGCTGGAGCCTCAACGCTTGTAGTTGCTCTCTTCACACTCTCTCGCCCTCTCCCGCTGGAGCCTCAGCGCTTGTAGTTGCTCTCTTCACACTCTCTCGCCCTCTCCAGATCTAAACAAGACTTCGTTGGCCTCTCTCTCCCCTCACTGCTGCTCAAAGAGCTGGCAGGATCCGTCCGCCGGGAAGGGAAAGGAGGCTTAACGCTGTCACCGTCGGCGAGGGACTACCGGCACAGCTGTTCACTTTGCACCCAGCGGCAGCGCGGGAGGGCCTCCGACCCCTTCTTCTTCACCGCCGTCCCGTCGCCCGCTGAACCACGCCCCAAGAACCTTAAAGTATAATTTACTTACTCCACATGCATTGCTCTAGCTGCATGTATACCATGAATCTAGGACGTGGTTCAAAGAGGAAAGGAGTGGGAAAAGTTGTATATAGCATGAATCTCGGACGTGGTTCAAAGAGGAAATGAAGGAGGAAAGTTGTATAGCATTAATCTAGGATGTGGTTCAAAGAGGAAAGGAATGGGGGAAAGTTGTATCGCATAAATCTAGGACGTGGTTCAAAAAGGAAAGGAAGGGGCGAAAGTAGTAGTTCAAAAAGGAAAGGAAGGGACAAGGCTGTAGAGTTTGAGCAGGACTAGATTTGCTGCGCTCACATAGGGAAAGGCGCCTGATAACAAAACTGGGACCAACACGGACTGACACGGAGTTTTTTAGTCCCTACACCAAAATGTCCCTGTAAACAAACACCCTCTAATAATGCCGCTACAAAATTGATGCAATGCCACAGTTAAAAGCTAATTACATGTTTAACGAATTTTATTGTTAATATAATCTCTATGTTAATATTAATCAATGCCACCGTTTGAGAAATGCTACTGTCTTGCTTTCTTTCCCATTTAGATAAGGTAGATGCTTCTTTTTGTTGGCTTCTGTGTCATCCACCGTTATTGACCACTAATTGTTTCCTTCGCACCTCTGTGTAAACAGGGTTATCTGCTTCACCTCGTTGCCATTGTGACCTTTTGTTGCACTGCACAAAACACTTTTGTTTTAAGAGTGTTTTGTGCAGTTCAACCAAAATGTCACACCGACAATGTTGCTTGATTGCTTGATCTTAGTGGAACTGCACAAGAGGAGATCTTACTTCCTATCCGTTAAGGCGAATTTGGTTCAGATCTTCTTCTTGTGAGTTGTTTGAATTCCGCATCATGAGAGGTCAGTACTAGCCTTCTTTCACATGATTCTGCAGTGTGCATTCATATGTTGTGCTACTTGTACGATAATGTTGCTTGATTTTAGTGAACTGCACAAATGGAGACAAGACTTCCAATCTATATGCGCACCGTAATATCCCATTGAGGTAAGATAAGGATATTTCACAACTGCTGGCCTGTATTTTGCCACTTTCATCAGAAAATTAAGTTTAGTACTATACTTGTGCTCCCTAATTGACATGCCAAATCTTACATTGAAGGCGAAGCTTGTTTGTTATTGAACCAAGTGATGAAGGGGAAGAACAAGGGGAAGAAAAACAAAAATCAACTCCCGGTGCTGTAATGAAGCACTGGAACTATGATGGCACAAGTAATGATATAGTTTTGCATCTTAATTTATTGCTATGGCTGGAACGAGCAACTGTTTTGCCACTGATTTCATGTCACTCTTAATGTAATATGTAATTATCTCTACTTGTGCAAACATGGATCTTCTTTGAAGATACCATATATTTTAGTGGAACTGCACAAGAAGATGTTGGGAACATTAAACTAATCGAGGAGTATATAGTAAGCTTGGCCATCACCATAGATGCTTCATCTGTATGCTCTACACAATAAGCCTCCTGACGAAGGTTGGTACTCGCCCACTGATTTCATCCATATGATTGAGCTTTGTCATCTCTATTGGTGTTGTGCTACTATTTAGATACTGTCATGAAAAAGTGGTATTGTCCTTGAGAAGTGCTTCATCTGTGTTGTTTTAAATATTTCCTTTCCTTTTTTTCGAGCAAATAGTGATGCTAGCATTTAGTAGTCCTCTTGTCGTTGCACAATAGGATCATCTTCCTCTGAAGAAGAATATGGAGTACGTGAAGTGACTAGTTCCAATTATGCCAGGATGAAGAAGCCCTGTCTATCTTATCATCAGAAGGAGCAGTTGAAGGATGGTTACATTACTCCCCACAAGACCAAACTAACTTTAGCTCGGAAGGACTGACAAAATCTCCATTTTTTTGCTGTTGTTCTAGGATTCTTTCTGGTGAGTTCCTTTTTCTAAAAGTGTGCTCTACATGGACCATGTATGTGCCTGTTGAGACTGTCAATTCATAGTACAATTTGCTCTATACTAATCACTTTTTTTGTATTTGTGCAAACAGGGGTGCTCAGCTTGATTTCAATGGGAACTGCACAAAATGTTCATGAATACATCGAATCATTCATTTCCACCACAAGAAAGGAGGTGTCGATAAGTTCAAGGCGGTGCAACATATAAGGGCGAAATCATACAAGCTACGCGTGAATTTGGTTGATTTTGGTGGAACTGCACAAAAAGAACAGCTGGTTTATTTAGCACGAGGTGCCATGTCAATGTCCGAACTGATGGCAAACCCTGTCCATTCCACAATCGCAGGCATTTGATATTTTGGAATGGGACAACCTTGTCAAATTTTGCTCATTGATTTTAGCAAGACATGTGTTTGATATTTTCGAATGGGACGCCCTTTGCTGTCAGCAGCGTTGATCAATTTTTTTTATTCTTTAGTTGTGAAGTAAATATTGCCTCTGACATGTGAGTCGCTGAGATGCATAATCATCGATTGTTTTGAATGTTCTTTATGGATTGCCAGGCCTGTGTGTTTGATTGCAACGTACAGAAATGCTAAAAAGCTGCTCAAACTCTTTGTACTCCTTCTGTTCCTTTTTACTTCGCACATTGTGAAAGTGCATACTTTTTTGTATAAGATTGGTCAAAGTAGAGATACTTTGACTGCAGACAAAACTTGTATGCAGACTAGAAAGGACCGGAGGGAGTACATGTGAAACTGCTGCAAACGAGGTGATCACCCTAGGAATAATGCTAGTACGTATTGTTTTGCATGTTCATCCAATGCCAGTGATACAGGAATTCGAACTAATCGAAATAAATTCATTCATACACGACCGGATTTCATATAAACATGCTGGATTTCATTACATTTCAACTATAAAGGGGTGCGCTGGATGTATAATTAATTAACCGGCCTAGATTGTCATAGCGATTAGGGAAACTAGGAGCCCAATGATCAGGATCACCACATGACAAACACCTTTCTTCTTGTCATTCTTCTTCTTGAAGTTCGTGTGTTGCACAGCCTTGTTCTTACCATCAAACTTTGCTTTACCATCAAACTTGCCCTTGTTCTTGAACTTGTGGGGCCGGAAGTTCTTCTGTACCATATTGGCACTAGATCCTCCCTCAATTCCTCAAGCATGTGTGTCCTTTGCTCTCGCCTTTTCTTCCACATCAAGAGTGCCAATGAGATCCACGAAGGAGGAATCTTGGTGATGAAGGAAGTATAATTAATTAACCGAAGCTACCCACTATGTCCCGCTGAGCCGAACAGAAGCTTCAGTGACTTAAATGTAGGTGCAGTTGCGTAACTAACATGTGGCCTGTTGGGCCCACGTGTCAGTCAGCCAACTACACCAACAGTTAAGTAGAAGCAGCGTTATTCTCCAGCAGAACTCCCCAACTCCACATCACCGCCAAGAAGCTAACCGGCCGTCAATGGTCAACCCGCCTAGCTTGGCTTCAACAGGAGGGTAGCAGCGGTGGCCTTACTTGGACCCGAGTGGCGGCGACCTACCGTGTTCTACTCTTCCTCGTTTTCTGTGTGGCGCGGCCTCGTTGGCAGCGGGGCGGGGCCTCGGCGGAGCCGGCGATGTCCTCTGTCTCGTTGCCGGCGGGCGGCGCCTCAGCAGAGCGGTGGAAATCCTCCCCTGCGTTGCCGGCAGGGTGGGTCCTCGGCTGACCCGGCGATGTCCTCTTCCTTGTTGTTAGCGGGGCGTGGCCTTGGCGGAGCCGGCGGTGTCCTCCGCCTCGTTGTTGGCGCCGCGGGGCCTCGGCGGAGCAGGGCCTCGTCGACGCCAGTGGAGCGGGGACTCATCGAAGCCGGCATTGTCCTCTGCCTCGTCCTCGGTCTCGCCAAACAGCGCCTCGCCCGCTTCATCGCCCTCTTTGCTAGCCTCTTTCTAGGCGGCCGCAGCCTCCGCCACCCGCATGCTGTACCGCCAGCGCTCGAGGCGGCCCTTGCGGGCGGAGCGGTATGAGTCAAACAGCGCCTCCTGCTCCGCCCGCTCCGCGGCGATCTGCTCCTCCGCCTGCAGGTGCTCCTGGAGGAGGTGGTGGTTGTAGGTGGCGTCGGCCTGCGCCTCCCGGAACTGCTCCTGACGCATCTGCCTCGCACTGTCCATATATTGGGCACGGGCCTCGCCGATGGTCATGGTGCAATGCACCGGCGAGGATGGCGCAGAGGAGGGGGTTGGCGCCGGATCGTCGACTACCATGTTCTCCATTGGGACGCTGTCGTCCTCCGGCTTCCTGCCGGCCAGCCGGTCGGCAGAAATGGCTGCTATCTCCTTGTTGCCCGTCGCCCGCCCGTCCCGAAAAGCGCTGGAGCGCGAGGAAGCCATGGTGGGCAGTAGTGGTGATAGGAGAAAGGGAACGGATGCAGATGACTGCAGCTATGGCCGGCGCAGTGGTTTATATAGCAATGGTGGGCGGGTGGAGGGACGGACGTGTGGCGCCGGAGTAGCCGCCTCGGCAACCGCGTATCATTAATGTGGGTGGCAGATGGACGGACGGACGACACTTGTGTCATTTGAAGGCGGAGCAATCGCCTACACCGGGAAGCGGGGTGGGCGGCACTGACTGTTTCGGGCGGAAAGCGCGCGCCGGTGAGGAGATGACTTTACTTGGTGAGGATGACAATGGGGACCCACCAGGTCCATAGCCTCACGTACGCAAGTGCCTCCTTATTATATATATGTGTGTGTGTGTGTGTGTGTGTGTGTAAAACTATACTCCCTCCGTCTAGGCGAATAAGTCGTATTAGAAGGTGCATCACGACCTAGGTGCAAGCAGATTGGTGGAAAAGAAGAATATTTCTCTCTTCTAAACACAACATTTAATCACAACAGTTAAGAGGATGCCTTATTAGCTACCCATGCAGGCCATCGTAATTCATAGCATGCAAAGCGCTTTTATTTCTTGCCTAATAACCGCATGGACGTGCTGCATGCATTGGTCCTTGCCCGAGCAAAAAAAAGGAGGAAAGGGGTTTCCACGGGAGACAACGAGGCAGAGGTGGAAGCGCTCGCTGGAGTAATTTATTTTGCTTCCCCCTGGTTTCCTGACATCACGGTCCCACACCATTGTCAACCTATGTAGTAGTCAATAAACGAGAGAATTGCACAAGAAGCGGCCGACAGCTGGGACCAAGCAGCTCGAGCAGTATTTGTGTTTTTGAGGTGTGAGCACTGCAGAGTTTTTTGATGTTTAACCCAGATATTAATTTTTCTCCTCTGAACAACAACGAAAACCATTGTTGAGGAAATCATTAACTGGTAGCTGCTCGGTCGGCTGGTGAGTAGGCGATTAATAGGCTAATCCGCAAGTTAATCGGCCATTTAATCAATTAGTCGGATGATTTATCGGGTAATCGGCTACTCGGGGACCCTATGAGTAGGGATTAATCGGCAAGTTAACTGGTTAATCGGATGAATTCTTGAACAGGGACGAAAACATCGCTGCAGGTATTAACTGGGCGGGCTGTGGCCCGTCTAGCCCAGGCCAGATATCCAGCCCAGATATTAATTTTTTTCAAGCTAAAAATGGCTAGACGAGCTATGCTTTTTTTAGGAATACCCAGGCAAGGTCAAGTTGTTATTCCCCGCCCCGCTGGGCTGCAAATCTTTCCTAGGAGGGATGCATTAGGCTTAACAAGAAAATGGGCTTTAAGATATAATAAATGTGATGTAATTAAAAAAACTGGGCAGTAACTATAAAAAAATGCGCCAAACACGTGATTACTTTATAAAATATTATTTTTGGATATTGAAAATTTTAATTTCATTAATTGTTGCAAGCGCAATGTTTCGTTGGATTTTTACGTAATATAAATTTATTTAATCTGACTAGAAATTTCGGGATAAAAATATTTCGGATCCCATCAAAATGTGGGAAATTTTACTGAATTTTGTTTTGAATGGTTGGTTGAAATGGGTTGTACTTTTAACAAACTGTAAATGGGCTGTAGTAAATTCCATTAGAATTCAAAAATGGGCTACACATTCTTACAAATCTCAAATGGGCTATAAGTTCTCTGCCACACACTTCTGGCCTTACTAAGTTGACGCGTCCCCTAAAAAACAGAGTTGACGCGTATGCAAGGCTTTGTCAACTTATAGTCAACACACGGTTCTAGCAGCAGTGGCCGTTGGATGTCCATCCAACGGATGCTGTGCTTCTTCTTCAATCTCGGATATTCTAGCTTCACCCGCCCAAAAAATGATTCCTCCCCCTGACATCTGGGGCGCACCATTTCGGAAGCTGACCTGTGGGCCTACTAAGTTGACGTACCAAGGGCTTTGTCAACTTAGTCAATATAAACGATTCTAGCTGCAGTGACCGTACGATGTCCATCCAACGGCCATAGTGCTTCTTCAACCTCTGGTCTTCTTGCTCTAGCTGCCCAAAGCAGCGCTGGTCGTGCCGCCTGCTCCTGCCTCCCGTGGCCGGCTGTGCTGCCGCGGAGGCCTCACCGCCCCCTACTATTCCCACCGCTGGCCAAGCCCTGCGGCGACGGCAGCCTCACACCGCAGCCGAACAAGTGAACCCTCATACTCCTCTCCGCGTGGGCATCCACTGTTGCGTCTTCACCGGCTCCACGTCGTCCCCTTCCTAGGCCTCGTCGTCGTCCACCGCACTGGTGCTCTCGGCACAGCGTGGTCAACGTGGTCAAGGAACGAGTTCCATCGGACATGGACTGTACGTGGAGAGGCTGACAGCTGGGTCCATGGCGGCAGCAAGGAAGTGCCTCCTTATTACGCGGGAAATAATGATTCCTCCACCTGACAGCAAGGACCCACCGGACGGGCCACCGTATTTCGCGAAAAAAACGTTTCCCCCCTGACTGCTGGGACCCACCAGCTACACCTTCGGACGCAACGAAGTGCGTCCAGGCAAAAAAACGATTCACCCCCCTGACTGCTGGGACCCACCAGCTACATCTTCGCACGCAAGGAAGTGCGTCCGGGCAAAAAAAACAAAACCAAAACGATCGCCCCCCTGACTGCTGGGACCCACCGGCCCCCCGACTGCTGGGACCCACCAGCTACATCTTCGCACAAGGAAGTGCGTCCGGGCAAAAAAAACGATTCGCCCCCTGACTGCTGGGACCCACCAGCTACATCTTCGCAGGCAAGGAAGTGCCTGACAGTCGGGACCCACCTGGTCGAAGCGTACGTAGCGTTGTCATTCTGTTCGCGAACGTGTACGTACATGTATACTGGTGGATGTAGAGGCGTGCACGTGTCGTAGTAGAGGCGGCCAGGGTGCAAGAAAGAAAATACGGCCACGTATGTATACATACGGGCGGGGTCTCGAACGCCTACTCGCGCATACGTATGACGAGGGCTCGTGTACATGGCTGGGTCGGAACGGAGAAACGGCGTCGTCGTCGTGTTCATGGGTCGGAACGGAATGCGTGGTCATGTTCATCGGGAGGGCTTGGACGGAAGAGGCGATGGAAACGAGGCCTGGCGTACCGCACAACGGAGGAAACGGACCTCCTACGGTCGAAACGGGGGTCCTGTTGATCGGGAGGAGTGTGGCATACCGCAAAACAGAGGAAACGGACCTCCTATGGTCAAAACGGGGGTCCTGTTGATCGGGAGGGGTGTGGTGTACCACAAAACGGAGGAAACAGACCTCCTACGGTCGAAACGGGGGTCCTGTTGATCGGGAGGGGTGTGGCGTACCGCAAAACGGAGGAAACAGACCTCCTACGCTCAAAACGGGGGTCCTGTTGATCAGGAGGGGTGTGGCGTACCACAAAACGGAGGAAACAGACTTGTGTTGGAGCACTACGGTCGAAACGGGGGTCCTGTTCATCAGGAGGGGTGTGGCGTACCGCAAAACGGGACTCCACGGGATACTGTTCATCTCCATCGTCGACCCCCTCTAGCCTCCACGAGCTACTGTTCATGCACCGTCGACCTCCTCCAGCCTCCACGGGCTCCTGTTCATCCAGCCTCCATCGCGTGCTACTCCACTGGCTACTGTTCAACCACCCCTCCATCGTCTACTGTTCATCCAGCCCTCCACACCACGGGGTCCTATTCAACCACCCCTCCACGGGCACCCCTCCACCGTGTACTGTTCATCCTGCCCTCCACACCACGGGGTCCTGTTCATCCACCCCTCCACGGGCACCCCTCCACCGTCTACTATTCATCCAGCCCTCCACCACACCACGGGGTCCTGTTCATCCAGAGGCAACGCCACCGCTCACTGTTCATCCAACCCCCGCCCCCCCCGGCAACGCTCACTGTTCATCCCATCGGTCAGCTTCAGTTAGCAGCAGTAGCCAAGGAATCGCTCGATCGGGTTCAGTTAACAGCCATCGATCGATCGCTCGGGTTCAGTAACGCGTAGCCTGCAGTGCAATCGCTCGGGTTCAGTTAGAGCCCAACGCCTCGCTCGGGTTCAGTTAGAGCCAACGCCTCACACACACGCACGTACGTGTACGAGAGAAACACGCATCGCTCGGCCCCCGACCTCCCACCGTAACCGGGAACTCCCTAAAATTTTCCTCCCCCTCGCTTCTACCACGGTTTTTTCCGTCATGGACGGCCCAAAGAATGTCATGCAGCTGCGTCTCCGGCCCGCCCAGGACGAAAAGCCCATTTTCTATCATGATTTTTTGTCATAGAAGTAGGAGCCCACCACATCTATGATGATACCGGGTTTTGTCACAATTATCATCATAGAAGTGTCATATGTATGACAGAAAAAATTTCGTTCGGCCCAAAATGTCACGGATGTGTCTTTTTTTTGTAGTGTTTCCGGTGTCCATCTTCATCATCCCGGTGCTCTCCATGACGAGGAGCGAGTAGTTCTCCCTCGGGGATGAGGGTATGTACCAGTAGCTATGTGTTTGATCTCTCTCTCGTGTTCTTGATTTGGCACGATCTTGATGTATCGCGAGCTTTGCTATTATAGTTGGATCTTATGTCTCTCCTCCCCCTCTTCTCTCTTGTAATGAATTGAGTTTCCCCTTTGAAGTTATCTTATCGGATTGAGTCTTTAAAGATTTGAGAACACTTGATGTATGTCTTGCCGTGGATATCTGTGGTGACAATGGGATATCACGTGATTCACTTAATGTATGTTTTGGTGACCAACTTGCGGGTTCTGCCCATGAACCTATGCATAGGGGTTGGCACACGTTTTCGTCTTGATTCTCCGGTAGAACTTTGGGGCACTCTTTGAGGTCCTTTGTGTTGGTTGAATAGATGAATCTGATATTGTGTTATGCATATCGTATAATCATGCCCACGGATACTTGAGGTGACATTGGAGTATCTAGGCGACATTAGGGTTTTGGTTGATTTGTATCTTAAGGTGTTATTCTAGTACGAACTCTAGGTCTGTTTGTGACACTTATAGGAATAGCCCAACAGATTGATTGGAAAGAATAACTTTGAGGTGGTTTCGTACCCTACCATAATCTCTTCGTTCGTTCTCCGCTATTAGTGACTTTGGAGTGACTCTTTGTTGCATGTTGAGGGATAGTTTTATGATCCAATTATGTTAGTATTGTTGAGGGAACTTACACTAGTGAAAGTATGAACCCTAGGCCTTATTTCCACCCATTGCAATACCGTTTACGCTCATTTTTATCACTTGTTACCTTGCTGTTTTTATAATTTCAGATTACAAATACCTTTATCTACTATCCATATACCACTTGTATCACCATATCTTCGCCGAACTAGTGCACCTATACAATTTACCATTGTATTGGGTGTGTTGGGGACACAAGAGACTCTTTGTTATTTGGTTGCAGGGTTGCTTGAGAGAGACCATCTTCATCCTACGCCTCCTACGGATTGATAAACCTTAGGTCATCCACTTGAGGGAAATTTGCTACTGTCCTACAAACCTCTGCACTTGGAGGCCCAACAACGTCTACAAGAAGAAGGTTGTGTAGTAGACATCAGTAGCACACAAAGTATTCCTCCGGTACTCGGGAGTTGCATAATCTCATAGTCATAGGAACATGTATAAGTCATGAAGAAAGCAATAGCAACAAACTAAACGATCATCGTTCTAAGCTAACGGACGGGTCAAGTCAATCACATCATTCTCTAATGATGTGATCCCGTTAATCAAATGACAACTCATGTCTATGGTTAGGAAACATAACCATCATTGATTCATTGAGCTAGTCAAGTAGAGGCAAACTAGTGACACTCTGTTTGTCTATGTATTCACACATGTACTAAGTTTCCGATTAATACAATTCTAGCATGAATAATAAACATTTATCATGATATAAGGAAATATAAATACAACTTTATTATTGCCTCTAGGGCATATTTCCTTCACTAGATAGATCTTGCGTGTGCGTAGGAATTTTTTTGAAATTACTGCGTTCCCCAACAACATAGACCCGACATATATAGCTAGTGGGAGGAAGGGGATGACTTTGGAGGCAAGGAAGGGCATCCACGGCCGAAACCAGGGAGGCCTGGGCGCACGGGGTAAGTTGGGCCCGTGCGCACGGGGGTCCCGTGTGCACGGTACACACCCGTGCGCACGGGGTGTTACAGCGGTGAGGGCCCATGCGCACAGGGTCCTGAGGCCGTGCGCACGGGGGTGCGCGTCTCACCTACATAATCTCTCTGGGCGGCCCGTGGGCACGGGGTCTGGAAGGCCTGTGCGCACGGGGTTGTCTGGGAGGTGCTGTCTTAATCTTCTTTCGCTCCTTCTCCTTCCTCATGGCCTTTGGGTGCTTCTCCTCCTCCTTTGGGGTGTCCCTTAGCTGCGTAGTGGTATTGGTCTTCGTACCTAATGACACATAGCATCTTTTGGTGAGGTAGCATCCAAGTTCCATTTATATTCATATCAATCTCGAGTAGGAGTGAGTTCACCTTGGTTTCAATGGCGTGTACTCGAGCGCTTGTCACAGGTCCATGTGGTGATTGATGTGTTGGTGTAGAGTCCATGGATGATGGAAGGATGGACTTCGAAAGTTTTATCAAAAATGGGTAATGCAAGCAATGTAGCATGTGTAAGCAAATTCTTAAACTCATAAAATGTGGTATCTTGGGACGGTCCCCAAATAGAAAGTGCATTCTTCTTACTCAAGGCATGCAAAGGGGAAGCAATAGTGTTAAAGTCCTTAACGAAACGACGATAGAACCTGGCTAAGCCAAGGAAGCTACGCACTTGTTGCAAGTTGGTTGGTTGCGGCCAATTTTTAATTGCTTCAATTTTAGACTCATCAACATGAATACCCTTAGAAGACACAACAAAACCCAAGAAAACAACCTTGTCAACACCAAATGTGCATTTCTCCATATTAGCATAAAGACGCTCCTTTCTAAGAGTTTACAAAATGGTCCTAAGATGAGTGACATGATCTTTGAGAGATTTGCTAAACACAAGTATATCATCAAAGTAGGCCACAACAAATATGCCTATGTAGGAGCGAAGAACATAATGCATGACACGCATGAAAGTACCGGGTGCTTCCGATAAGCCCATAGGCATAACTAACCACTCGTATAAGCCAAATTTAGTTTTGGAAGCGGTTTTCCACTCATCACCTTGTTGGATGCGAATTTGGTAATAGCCACTTTTAAGATCAATTTTTGAAAAAATGATGGTGCCGCTAAGCTCATCTAGCATATCGTCAAGGCGTGGAAAGGGATGTCTATATCGAACGGTGATAGCATATATGGGACGGCAATCAGAGCACATGCGAAAACTACATCTTTCATAGGCACAAGAATAACTAGAATGGCACAAGGGCTCAAGCTTTGATATAATCTATTTTTTGGGGAGAGAGGAAGATATTAACAATCTGTTTTTAACCTTTGATACGTGGATGGAATGGTGACAGCAAATGTCCTTTTTTGGGAGAGAGGAGGATATTAACAATCTGTTTTTTTTTCATTGCTCAATTGCTAAGCTGTTATGGAATATCATGAAATGTGCTTTTAAACATGTTTGACATTCCTGACAATGTGAAAGATTTGTTTGATTCTTGGATTAAAAAATTCAATAAGGATGATATGGGGATGGTAGCGGTTGGTATATCTGCTATATTTTGGACTTTGTGAAAATTAAGATATTGAGTGGTTTTGGAAAACAACAAGGTTACTGATCCTTGTATTTCAGTAAATATGATTTTAAAATAGTTACATAAATGGAATGTTATGAAGATGAATCAAGAAAAAATAAGACAAATGACGGCAGGCGTAAAACGCACTGAGCAGGTAGCAGGGGAGGTCTTCAGGGTGGCACACGGGTGGAGAGCTGGGACTGGAAGAATTGAAGGTTGATCTACCAGATGCATGTCAGTTTCTGAAGAATGTTTCCTCTGCTTGTATCCTCGTTCAATTGTCTCTCTTGTCTTTTAGACCATCGTTTTTATGTACTCCCTCTGTTCCTAACAACAACTCCAACGCACAACCTATTTAATCCATGCGTGTCTATTTGCGTTAGAGCTACTCTAGCAGACCCCGCATCCGGCGCGAACCCGCATAATTCCGGCGATTATACGGGCTCGGCCCATTATTCTGGCCAGACCAGAGCTCGCATCGGTGTCCGGCCCGTAAATATTTTTGCTGTAGCCCGCAAACGCTACCCTCGAACCAATATAACTGCGGGTTTGCGGGGCAGATGCGGGTAAAACCCTATCCCCCCGCAGCCGTGTTTGCCCCCAATTCCCCACCGCGCCGCTTGATTTGTCGCCGCCGGCGAGCCTTCGACCTCCATGGCCAACTCGGGGGATGATGCAGAACGCCGCCGCCGTGTCAGATCTGATGCCGCACGCAAGCAGGGGGCGCGTTGGTGGCTCAACCGCGGTACCCGGCCGCCGCCGGCATTCGACCGCCGCGAGCTCGAGGACTTCGATCTTGAGCTCTCCTGTCGCCGCCACGCCTCCTCCGGCAACTGGTCCGCGGGGAGCTCATCCGGCAACTAGTCCACATGGTGCTCATCCGCGGGCACATCAAGCTCGCGTCTTGTTCCGGTGAAGAGGGAGCCGGAGGAGGCGGTGAAGAGGGAGTCGGAGGAGGCCGTGCCCGATGCACCACCGCGCGGAGGCGTCATCGGGCCCGAGGACTACCTCCCCTCGGGGCAGGAAGAGCTCCTCGAGCGCGTCGTCCTCGAGCGGTTGTCGAGGGAGCAGGAGGAGATGGAAGAGCGCATCCGGCGTGAGCTCGAGTACGAGAGGCTCTTCTTCAAGACGGGCATCACGACATCGCATGCGCACACATCGAAGGAGGCTGACCTACGCGTGATGAAGGCAGAGGAGGCGAAGCTCTACATCGACCTCGACTCCGACTTCGACTAATCGCTGCCGGTGGGCAGCTACCGCACGAGCTCCAGTGAGCTCAATTTTGTTGTAGTGGTGCGGTAGCGTAGGCCCTGTCTAGCATCTCTGACCTTTAATATGTGTGTATGTGGAGTGTACAAACTTATGCAAAGAAGAACCGTCTATGCGAGCGAGCTCCGGCGAGCTGCTGCTTAAATTTCTCCCGCGAAACAACTTTTTTAAAATATTATGGGTTTGTTTGCGGTTTCTGTTTTGCCACCGCGTTTTTCAGCTTGCATAAGCGCCCGCGCGACCTGCAAACACAGTTTACAGTTCGGCAAAATGCGGGGTCTGCTAGAGTTGCTCTTAGACGGACTTAAGGCCAACTCCATCGCGCGACCCCAAACGGACGTCCGTTTTGTCCGGATTCTATCCGTTTGGGTAGGGCAATGGGGTCGTGTCCGGGCGTGTCCTGGGATGCGGTGGCCATGCGCCCAGCGCGCTGCCGCATCCGTTTGCCCCATCCTGTCCGCGTCTATTTTAAAAAAAGAAGCAACTTTCAAATGCCAAGCCCTAGTTCATCAGGCCAGCGGCCCCAGTTCATCACGCCGGCAACAGAGCCAGCGGCCTACACGTCCATCGCCGGCATCAGCCAGTGGCCGGCAACACAGCCAGCCTCCAAAATGAATAGTTGTCCTCGCCGGCAACACAGCCAGCGGCCGGCAACACAGACGACCTCCAAAATGAATGTTTTTGCACACAGCCAGCGGCCCAGCGGGCGGGAGGCACCCATGCCAGCCTCCAAAAAGAACGGCCACGGCCGATCGGACGACCTAGTTCAGGCCTTCGGCGTCGAGCATCTCCTTCTTCCTGGCCTCGAACCAGGCCCTCGTCTTCTCGCTCATCTTCGACAAGTCCACGCACATGATCGCAAGGGACACCTCCTTCACTTTGGTGGTGGCATTGGTGGCCTCGATTTCGAGCTGCCTCTGCCTGGCCTTGACATTGTTGGCCTCGATGTCGAGCTGCCTTTGTCGGGCCGCCTCCTCCATGTCGAGCTGCCTTTGTCGCGCCACCTCCTCCATGTCGATCTTCCTCCTCTTGGCCGCCTCCTCCATCTCAAGCTTCTTCCTTTGAAGGTCTAAGTATTGCTTCATTTGCTCGTCCTTGCTTTACCGCTTCTTCTCGTCCCTCACATCCTTTTGAGACATCATGCCATGCAAAGTGTCATGAAATGCCATGGATGAGGCATCACGTATGTCGTCAACCTTGGAGTTGGTCTTGCCCCTCGGCCTCTTCAACGCCTCGCCATCTCCACCTCCGGCGAACTTGGCCGTCTTCAATCCTCTCTTCCTTTGAAGTTCACGGGGTATTGGTCCTTGAACTTAGGGCAATTGTTGATGATCGTCCAACAATGCTTAAGAGTGAATGGTTTGTCATTATGCCGGGCCTTCAACGCCTCCAAAGATTGAAATGCCTACACCACATGATCAACAACAAGTGAACATGCAAAGATATACTAGGCCGAAGTCTCATGGCCGTAGAGGAGAGCATACGATGTCCCCAACGCCGAGACCACTCACGGGCCGTGCTTCAACGCTCTCAAATGCGGCGCAATACTTGTTGCACTCTTGTTGGATGAACAACCACCTCTTTTGAATCGAGCCGATGCCATGGTTGCTTGTAATTTGGTAGGGCTCAAACATCTTCCTTCCATGAAATGTTTTGTGCACTCTCGTCCAAAAAACAATGCCCTTTTGTGGCGTGCCGGTCCTCGGATCTTGGCTAATCTCCATCCAAGCTAGGCAAATCAACTTGTCCTCATCTTGTGTATATGAACCCGTGCAAATGATCTTCCTCCTCTTTTGTGCTTCCGCTCTTTGGGTGAGCTCGTCGATGAACAATGGCTCGCCACTAATATCAACGTCATTGCCTTCTTCTTCATCATCATCACCTTCGACATAGATGTCATCGTCTTCATGCCACGAGTCACCATGATCGTAGTCAGCACGGTCGTCGGCCTCTTCATCGGGGACGTACTGGGCGCGGCCGTCCTGACTTTGGGTCTCGTCGGGGTTGTAGGCACGGCCCTGCCCACCCTCAAAGATCACGTCCTCCATGTACTGGTTGTAGAAGGGGTCGTCGACTGGTGGCATTGGTGTTGGCATTCCGTCAAGCAAGACGCGGGGTCCGACATGGTGCCCGTGCTTGCTTTCTTTGCATCTCGACGGACGGCCGGCCGCCGCTGCTGGACCCAGGTGTGACGTTGAGGTTGATGAAGACCGCGGGGCGCGGTGTGGACGGCGCGAACAAGCCAACGTCCGGCGACCCCGAGAAACGGGTCTGGCCTTCGTGCCTTGGCGGAGGAAAGCCGGGCGACAAGGGCGTGGTCCGCGACTAGAAGTGCGGAGGCCGGGTGACCGACGAGCCTGTGCTTGTCGGGCCGACTGCCGCTGCAGGGAAACCGGCCGGACGGCCCATGCCAAGCATGAGGAGGGCGTGCGCTTTGTTGACGATGTCCTCGTTCTAGTCGACCGCGGCCTTGTGCCGCGCGGCCTCCATCGCATCACGTTGGGCGGCGAACTTGGCCGCGGCGGCATTGACCTTGACGACCGCTCTCCATTTCCTCCTCTTCGCCGATTCGGCGTCCAACTTGGCGATCTCCTCCGGCGTGCACTCCGACCGCGGCTTCCTTGGCGCCTTGGCCGCCTTCTTCTTCACCTTTCCGGGCAAGTCGACGGCCAGGCCGTCGGAATTCCGCCGGGCGTTGGCCATGGACGGGGAAGGGAGAGGGGTGGCGGGAGGGACGTGCGAGGGTTTGGTGGGAATGGCGCCCGGGGGGTTTTGCTTTGTGCCACCGACAGGCGGGCCAGGGAAGGACAAGCGCGCGCGTCCCGCCCGTCCGCGCGCTGTCCGTTTCACCCCAAAACCGGCGCAAACTTGGGCCGGGGATGGGTCGAAAGCGGACACAAAATGGACAAAAGTCCGTTTGCGCCCGCGCACTGGGCCGTCTGGTTTCTCCGTTTTACCCCAAACGGACGGGGGCAGACAGGATAGGGTCACGTGGTGGAGTTGGCCCAACTCCACCACGCGACCCCATCTTGTCCGGGTGCGTCCGTTTGGGGTAAAACGGACGAATAGCGCGGCCCAACGCGCAGCCTCGAACGGACAAATGTCCGGATTCCGCCAGTTTTCGACCCATCCCCGGCCCAAACTTGTGCTCGGTTTGGGGTGAAATGGACGCGCGCGGGCAGCTTGGGCGCACGCCCTTGTCCCCCCCGTGGCCCGCCTGTCGGGGACACTAGCAGTCCCTCCGCTCCCAACGCTTCCACCCTCTCTCTCTCGCCCTGCCCCGCCGCCGGCGCCGCTGCTATTCTCCGGCCGCCTCCTCACCGCGCAGCCCCCGGCCGTCCCTAACAAACCACGTCTCGACATGGCCGCCACCACACCCGCGCTTTCACCGTAGTTTTGGTCGTCGATCGGAGGAGGTTTGGCCGTCGCCGTCTTTGCCGGTGGCAGAGGGGACACGACCGCCGACGACGTATCACGGCGGCCTCAGCAGCTTCCGGCGAGAGCTCCGGAGCGGCCAGTAGCCGGCCGGCAACCTCCCTTGCTGCGTCGAGGTGATCATCGCGGCCTCTTCGCCACCACGACCGCAAGGTGTTCGACATTTTGCCCACAAAGGTATGGACAGTGTAGACGAGTTTTTCTTCCATCACTTCCTTTGTTCATCGGACGATTCGTCGTCGGATGATGAAGATCTTGTGGTGGCTGCACTGGTCGTTCACGACCACATTCAACGGCAGCTTCCTCGGTACAGGGGGTCAGTCCCTGGCCGTGCTCCCAACCTGAACCGCAACAGGGAGAGAGGCCACGCCCTGCTCTATGCCGATTACTTTGCGAACACCCCGCTTTTCAAGCCGGATAAATTTCGTCGCCATTTTTGTATGGCAAGGCATGTGTTCAATCGTATACGAGAAGGAGTGGTTGCTCATGGCCCATACTTCGAGTGCAAGACGGATGCCCTTGGCAAGCTTGGATTCTTCTCTTAGCAGAAATGCACCGCGGCCATCCGCATGCTTGCATATGGTATTCCAGGAGATCTAGTGGATGAGTATGTGCGTATGAGTGAGACAACATGTCTAATGTCAATGTACAAGTTTTGCCAGGCTGTGATCGAGGTGTTTGGCCCAAAGTACTTGAGGCAACCAACTGTCGCTAATACAGAGAGATTGTTGGCGACCAACGCAACTAGAGGCTTTCCAGGCATGCTTGGCAGCATAGATTGTATGCACTGGGAGTGGAATAAATGTCCATTTGCTTGGCAAGGCCAGTACAAGGGGCATGTCAACGGGTGCACTGTCATATTAGAAGCGGTGGCATCGCAGGATCTTTGGATATGACATTCTTTCTTCAGCATGGCAGGTTCTCACAATGATATCAACATGCTGCAGCGTTCTCCAGTCTTCGCGAGGCTTGCAGAAGGCCACTCCCCACCTGCCAACTTTGAGATCAACGGCCACCAGTACAACAAGGGATACTATCTAGCTGATGGTATATATATCCTTAGTGGTCAACTTTTGTGAAGACAATCTCGAAACCCCAAGGTGAGAAGAGAAAGAGATTTGCCCAAATGCAAGAGAGTGCTAGAAAGGATGTGGAACGTGCTTTTGGTGTGCTTCAATCCCGGTGGGGTATCGTTCGAAACCCTGCACTGTCATGGGATGAAAGGAAGCTTTGGGAGGTGATGACTGCTTGTGTGATCATGCACAACATGATCGTCGAGGACGGGCGTGATGAGAGTATCTTCGACCAAGGATTTGATTATCAAGGTGAAAATATTGAGCCCCTGCACCAAGACCCGGCCACATTTGAATAGTTTGTCCAATTCTACCGTGAGATACATGATTGGCACACTCATTTGAATCTTCAAAATGACTTGGTTGAGCACGTGTGGGATCACATTGGCAACCAATAGATGTATTGGTTTATTTTATGTTCAGTCAAGACAATTTCGATTTCGTTGTAAAACTATTTTATTAAAGACAATTTTAATTGGGTTGTAAAACTATTTTAATTTTCAGACAAATATTTGAATTGTAAACTAGTTTTGATGAAAATATGGACATTTTTGGCTCTGACAGACAGGATGGGGCAAATGGACGTGGCCGCGCGATGGGCGCACGGCCATCGCATCCCAGAACACACCCGGACACAACCCCATTGCTCTACCCAAACGGACAGAATCCGAACAAAACGGACGTCCGTTTGAGGTCGCGCGATGTAGTTGGCCTACCACAGACCTGTCTCATTATTTTGTCCGTTTGACCCCATCTCTAGACCAAATTTAGTCGCCGTTTGGGTCCAAAGCGGATACAAATTGGATGTTTTTTCTTCTTCTTGATGAATATGGAGCTCTCTTTATCAAGAAGAAAAAATGCTGAGCTAGTGCTGCACTGAAGCGTCGTGGCTCTTTGGCGCCTGTCCCGTGGACGCTTGCAAGCCTCGCCGTGAGTACCTGACACGGCGACATGCTGTGATCAGCTCGCTGAGCGCAGCTCTGGGCCCTCGCCTCTCCGCTGTGCCTGTGGGTGTGGGTGCGGGCGTGTGGTAGTCGCCAGGCGCGTCTCCACGTTTGGCTCGACTAGGCGGCGCTGGCCAGAGTCACGAGCCCGCACGTACACTGCACCGCGCCGCACCAGCACGCGTACGTGTTGCGCGGCGGCGATCTTGCGCGCATCCGTGATGGATGACAAGGAGTCTGGTCATCATTCTACTGTACTAGTTTTCTTTCTTTATATCAGAAAAAAGGAGGTTCGTGCGGGAAACTTGTCATGATTCCGGCACAGTTGCTCTCCTCGTGACAAAGCCTTGATGATGATGGCCGATCGATACGGCATCGGGAGTACGCAGAGGCTGCCTGCTACCACTGCGTGTGTCGTACTTTTTGTATGGTCTGCACGAAGCAGGGCCACTTTTTTTTTCAGTAGACATGGAGCTCTGGGCTCGCTGCCACAGGGGTGTTGTGCACCTGTACTCCTGCCGACATGGTTCTCGTGACGAGCAATCAATCGCCGCTGGAAGCCTGTGCAATGTGTTTATATGTACCCTCGTTTTTTTCATAAAAAATACTCCATATCGATATCTGTATCTGTTACTACGAAGGCACTACTACTCCATAGTATTCATTCACCGACGGAATCATCATACCATATCATGTCATTCAATCGCGTTGCTCCTCCAACGACCAGCCGTTTGGAGATGCATGCTTGGCTTAACTTCGACCGATCTGGCGATGTGATGGTTGACGGCGACTCGGAGGAGGACCACCGACGACGGCGTTCAGAAGTGGGCGTGTGGACTGAGGTACGTAGAGCCCGAATCATGAACACCACTGTTCCTCCGAAGACCGTCTCTGTGCGGTACACTATTTGATTGATTGGCCAGATTCTTGAGTTGATTGATCCCACTATTGAGCATATGAGTGTGTGACGCGAGGGAGGCGCGCGTTACATCACCTTGCGGTGTTCAGATAAGAAGCTAGCCATTACGACACTGATCGTTCGGTGTCATCCATCTATCCATCATTTTCGTTCAATGATTAATTCAGAGCTGGCCGGATTGAAGCGTGATGTGGTCACCGAGCCGTCTCACGGTGGAATGCTCCGTGACAACCCTGTTTCGTTTTGTTTCTCGGACGGAAAGAACATCCACATGGGAGCAAGTCCTAAATGAGCCAAAAGAACATATTGATCAAATTCCAACCGCGCTCTTCAGCATGAGCCACTGAGCGATATCTAAGGTACCAAAAAAAAAAAAGAATGTAGACACATTCATCTTTTAGGATCTTAGAAAATATTTTTTGGTTTCATCGAAGGGCCACTTTCTTTGTTCAAGTTTATAAGGCCCCTTGCATTTTGGGTCAAACTTTGAGCATTGATTTAACTAGCAAAATACTCCCCCTGTTTCTAAATATAAGGCTTTTTAGAGATTCCAATATCGACTACATATGGAGTAAAATGAGTGAATCTACACTCTAAATTGTGTCTATATACATTCATATGTAGTCCGTATTGAAATCTTTAAAAGGCCTTATGTTTAGAAATGGAGGGAGTATAAGCTATACATGGTTCACTGGTTATACTAACAAAAGAGTCCGTGCGTTGCAATGGGAGAGA
The DNA here is from genome assembly GCF_003073215.2 of Triticum urartu. NCBI lineage: Eukaryota > Viridiplantae > Streptophyta > Magnoliopsida > Poales > Poaceae > Triticum > Triticum urartu. Next base: position 612,922,977 of record NC_053028.1, read on the forward strand.
AAACATAACACACGCTCTTAACCCAACAACTATCATTCAAGACCACAATAGGTCCATCTCCTTTATTTTTGCGAGGATTCATATTTGTGTTGCCGCTTATCCTCCTTCTCACCCTTGCCGGCGATGGCCTCGGTGTTCACACAAAACAACCAAAAACATGTTTGAATATGGTTAATCTTAAGGCGTCTCCCTCCCCCCCTCTCTCTCTCTCCCTCTCTCTCCCTCTCTCTGTCTCCCTCTCTTTCTCTCTCTCTCTCGCGATGAGAAATCTGTTGTTTTCCCCTGCGACATTTTTCAGAGGTATGCATGCGTAGTTATCGATGTTTTCTTTTCCCTATATGGTTATAGTGGGGGTGTTTATTTGCAATCTGGATCGCCGCCGGTACGAAAGAAAAATGGATCTTGCGCTATAAATTATAAGTTTTCTTCCAAAATAATATTTTAAAAATATTTATCAGGTAAAATTAACATCATATTTAGATTCCACACATTTTTCTAATAAAATTTCATATATAATATGTTAAAATCAAAGTTACGGTTTAAAAGATACTGATAATTTAGAAAATCATTTGTTTGATTTAAATATATTCCAAAATAATATTTAAAAATAATTAACAGATAAAAATAATCTCATATTCATATTCTACATATTTTTCTAATCAAAATTTATATATAACATGTTCAAATCGGAGTTATGGTTTAAAAGATATGGATGCTTTAAAAAAGCATTTGTTTGACTTAAATATGATCCGCGGATGAATTATCTAAAATACCAGGGGGGGTCGAAAAATATAAAATAACGGATAGGGTGTGACTTAAATCTGGACGGCGGGTTAATTTCAGGAAAATATAGGGACTTTTGTGTAAAATATGAAAAAAACGACTCGTTTAACTTAAGACATGACTGCGGGTTGAATTCTCTGAAATAGAGGGATTTTTCTAAAAAATGTCATGACAGACGACCAGAAATCCAATTTGCTTTATTATTAGGTAAAGAGGTAAAGATTAAGAAGTGGTTCTACTAATATTGTTCTTGTCAAACTTATGACCAGTTTTGAGTGATTAAAATGTCCAGTGGTTTCAAGGGTTCAACACATCATTTTATCGTACGATATGCTCTTTTCTTATTTGTACATACAATTGCTATTCGAAAATGCCAAGGTTTTATAAAGGATGGATTTCTAATAGGACAACTAAATAATTGTATTGCCTAATTCTGCCAGTTGTGGCGAATCTCTAGAATGCACTAGAGTAGTTTTCCCTGTACAAGATAAATAATGTTTATATAATTTGTTCATTATTGGTAAGTTAGGATTATCCACAACATAGTTGCTTGTCTATCAGTTTCAGCATAGAAACATACTTTAGGTTCTCTTTGCGATGAATGTGATTTCTTCTCCATTTTTCCTTCCGTGTGGTATGTGCAGGAAACACAGCCAGATGGTATTGTGAATGCATATTTATTTGATCAGCTCATGATTAAAATGTTTTAAGTATGAATGTATGACCTGTGTATGACACATACACGGACTTGCACTAACTGAATCATATTTGTTATGTTCGATCTCTCCCGGGACAAGAAGCTCGATGAACAAGAGGCACTACATCTGGAGGCAACTGTTGTGTGCCAGCAAGATATCAACATTGATTCAGTTTTTAATAGCAATTCTTTTTGAGCGATGATTTTTTTTGAGAATCACCGGGGGGAGTTCCCCCACCTGAATATATTACTCAAGGGACTGCCATGGCAGTGAGTACAGAATTACATAGGCACGGTGCAACGTGCAGAGAGGTAGGAACGCCACGAGAAGACGTCCTCCTTGTCTTGTGAGCTCACAAGACGATGTGACCAAAGATCCAAGGCAGCAATGAGGTTCCTTAAGGTTATTACAGAGCATTGATCTATTGATCTAAAGACCATGTCATTTTGTGCTGTCCAAATCATCCAAAGCAAGGCCAGAAGGATCGAAGGCCATGCTTTGGTTGGGAGGTGAGAAGGGGTAGGAGTGTCCCATAGATCTGTAATGTCACTGGAGGTTGGGAGGAACCCGAGCCGTTGCCAAATTCTATTGGCAAGAGGGCATGTGATGAAGAGGTGGTTGGAGTCTTCGGTTGCCGTAGCACATCGAGGGCATATGTCTGAGTTGATGACATGCTTGCGTGCAAGGTTAACTCTAGTGCTGAGGCGGTCTTTGAAGAGTAACCATGCAAAAACTTTGAGCTTCCGAGGAACCTTGGCACTCCATATGAGAGGGGCCATGAGATCGTTGTCAGGCCTAGCCATGAGGACGCCGTATGCATGCTAGGAGGAGAAGCAAGTGTCATGTCGTAGAAACCGTTGATCTTCCTCCGCCGACGGCACGAAGTCCTGCAAAATAGCCAGAAGTGACACAAGCTCTTGTTCTGCCGTTAGAGAGAGGCGATTACGGAGGTTAACTTCAATACCGAATCGCAAAATGTTAGCCACTTTAACCAGCTGTAAAGTGGGGTGTCAGAATAGGTGGGGGAAGGTGATGGCGAGCGGTTGAGGGGTGAGCCACTTGTCTAGCCAAAAGTAGGTATGTAACCCGCTACTAGTGAGCACGAAGGAAATATTTTGGAGAGTAGTTATTTGCTGGGAGATGGTGCGACATAGGAAGGAGGTTTGTGGTGGAGGGGATACTAAGGCGTTGAGATGTTGAAGATCAAGCCACTGGAGCCATGGTGTTTGGGCGGTGGAGAGAGCTTTAGCTGCAAATTTCATGAGTAGGCAGTTGTTTTGAACATGCAAGTTTTTAAGCCCTAAACCACCGATTTTTTTTGGTAAACAGACATTTTTCCAAGTGACAAGACATTGGGCACCGGAACATGCATCCTCTCCTGCCCAAAAAAACTTCTTCTCAGCGAGTCCAAAGTTTTGATGGTTTTCTTTGGGATTCAAAAGACAGACATGAAGTAGGTGAGGATTGAGTCGAGAACCGCGGAAATGAGTATGAGACGATCGCCTTTGTCTAGAAGTTTGGCCCTCCAGCCGGTAAGAAGTTTCCTAGCACGCTCTACTAAGGGGTTGAAGACATTGGAGAGGGGTTTGATCTGAGCGAGAGGGAGGCCGAGGTATATTTGTGGGAAGGATGCGCATGCACACCCCATGGCAAGGGCGATGGAAGCGGTGGAATCATCGTTTGTGTGCAGAGTTGCTAGAGTAGTTTTGGAGAAGTTGATGGCTAGTCCCGTGGCGTGAGCGAAATTGTTTAGGAGAATTTTAAGGGTTGAGGCAGCTGAGGGGGATGCAGCTGCGACGATGAGTGTGTCGTCGGCGTATTGGAGGACAGTGGGGGGCAGGTGGGAGAAGATGGGATGGTGGAGGGACGGATCAGAGTTTTGGACAATAAGCTGTTGGAGAAGGTCGGCTACAATGAGGAAGAGGTAGGGGGAGACAGGGTCTCCTTGCCTCAACCCATTTTTGCATTGAATCCAATTGCCTGGGACCCCGTTCAGAAGTACTGCCGTTTTTCCTGTATGGAGAAGATTTTGTATCCAACTGCGGAAGAGAGGTGAAAGCCCACGAACTTGGAGAATTTTGTCGAGGGCAGGCCATGCTACTGAATCGAAGGCTTTTTTTAAGTCTAACTTGAAGACCATTGTTGGTTTTTTTCGCGTGTGACAAGAGCTAATAAGATCTGCTGCAAACACAAAGTTTTCGGCGATGTTTCGTCCAGAGATGAAACCAGTCTGGTTGCCATGAACTAGCAGAGGGATGAGCGGTTTTAGACGAGAGGTGATCACTTTAGCGACCGCTTTGATTGGGCAGTTTTGAAGCGAGATGGGCCTAAAGGCATCCGGCATGGTTGGCGCCTCCTTTTTGAGGAGGAGGACGATGTGGGCATGATTTAGGCGTTCAGTGTCTCCTAGGCCTTGATGGAATAGAGAGAAGAAGGATATGATTGGATTTTTGACTAGAGGCCAGAAAGATCTGTAGAAAGAGCGATGATTATTATACTCCTGCAGACTTAGCCTTGCCCGTCATGGACCAAAGCTGATGCAGTTTTGCTAACAATGTTTGTTGATCCTGTCATTTTTTTTATAACTTGATATGAATGCCTTCATTTGTTATGTCCGGGATGTTCCAGTTTGACATGTACTAAACAAATGTGGCGGGGATAGTCCAGTTTGACATGTACTCAAGTATTTGTGTCTGGAATGGTCCATTTTACCATCTTGTGCCTGAGATGGTCCAGCTTACACGTATTTACATATAGTGCATGTGCCTGTGAGAGTGTCTTAATTTTTGTCATGTACTCAAATATCTTTGAAAAATGTTGACATACTCTGGAGTGACCCACTATTGTACTTAATAGACGTGCAAAGGGAAGGAATAGGAATGAACGCTGTGAAAATATGGCAGTCTTACTACTAAGAACAAAATGTTTGGACAGGAAAAGGTGGAGGCGGTTACTGCAAAAGTCTATTTTACATCTCACTACCACCAAGGGGGTTTTCATAAAATGTACATTAAGTGGTCTAGGATGCCTCCACTTGAATCCGTACCATTCACACTGGATCCGACGGCTCAGATTCGTTTCTCTATTTTTGCACCACAAGCTGTGCTTTTATTGTAGTCGCTCCCAGCACAAGATTGTACAAGTGTTTGATTGTGCATAGGAAAAACGTAGGATTCTTTTAAAGAGTTTTGAGCGGATGAAAAATTTCATATAAAATCTAATGCAAATGAATCATATGAAAAAATTCTTATGATTTACAATCCTACGAATCAAACAACCTACATAGGAAAAATTCCTAAGGATTAGAATCCTTCAAAATTTTCCTTAGAATCCTTTGAATCAAAGAAGCCCTTCATATCAAAGTTTGACAAAAATACAAGGGGGCTAATAAACCTGGATGAAGGAAATACTATTCATAGTGATTATATTGGTTTTCTTAGGCTGGATGCACTTTGCATAGTTATTAATTATTCAGCAAAGCTGGATCGTCTCCCAAAGAAATTACTACACATAAGATAAGGAACCGCCCTTCTGGCACTTTAGCTGTTTTCCTATTCTATCACACTTTTATTTAAATCACATAATCACCCAAACTATCTATTCTCTCCCCTACTCTTCTTGTCCACCCTTGCGGCTAGCCAGCGCCATTTCTCGCCTATTCTGAGACGGGAGATAGCCTCGCCTCAAGGTGTCTTCCATAGTAGCTGATCCATTCACATGATTTTGGGAAGGTTCTATGGACCATACATGCCTGCTTTAGAACCTTCCACGCAAGTTTTGTTTATGTTTTCTCTACCATGTTTCTTTTGTTTCTTTTTCTGTTTTTTCATCCGATTTTCTTTCGGTTTTCAATATTTACTCTTTTCAATTTATTCATATTTCAAACAATGTTGACTTTCATAAAAAAGCATGTCAAACATTTTGAGAATAGAACATTTTTCATATATATGATGAACATTTTTTTAATACATGCCGAACATTTTTCTGAATACATGTTGACCATTTGACAAATTGACATTGATCATATATTATATGCACGGCGAACATTTTTTTAATACACGAAGAATTTTATTTCAACCATGTTGAAGTTTTTCTAATAAGGATCAAACATTTATTTAAAATACACAGTGAATATTTTCTTGAAATAAGATGAATTATTTTTAATAGAATATGCATATTTTTAAAATATGTGACTAACATTTTTAATGCAATGTGAACAATTTCTAAATTCACGATTATTTTTTTTGTAAATTATGAACTTTTCTTAACTCATGACGAAGAATTTTTTATACGCGGTGAACATTTCATACATACATGTTGAATATTATCTAAGTGTCACGAAGAATTGTTTGAATGTTTTGAGGTTTTAAAAAACTTAGGATACAAAAATATTACACTGCATCAACATTTTCTAATACGAGACGAACATTTTTATCACACAATGAACATTTTCCAAAAAGTGACCAACATTTTTGAAATACAAGTTGAATATGTTTGAATGGTACAAACAATCATATATGTTATTTATACTACATGATCATTTCTTAAATGTGCTGAACTGTTTCTTGAATGATATGTGCATTCTTTACAAATCACATGAACAAATTTTTACATTACATTAACAATTTTTAATACACTATGTACTTTTTAGAAAGTAGATTAATTTCGAAAATATGTATATAAGAATATTAAAAAAGGATAAAGATAAATGGTACATGACGTACAGTATACAAGCAAGCGCTTTGAGGCGACATCACACTGGGCCTGGTCCAGTACGTTGGCGATTGTAGACACGGGTCGGTCTTTGGTCTCACACGAAGCGAGACCAAGACGTAGGGAGCCACTACTTTGGGGCAACTCTTGGAGGGCTCCGCAGAGGTCACTTTTATGGGTCCGGGATCACTCCAAGTGATGTGCCCAGTCGCCACGATGTGTCGCGCGCAGGATGAACCCTCAGGATTTTTGTCTTTTATGCACGAGTTTTTGTTTTTTGGGTTTTTCTGGGATGGAGGGGGGCTGTTTTTCCGGCTTTTGCTTGCTTTTTCCTACGTTTTGACCTTTTGGGAGGGGAAAAAATATGGTATATAGTTCCCGAAAAGGAAAAAGCACAATTCTGCTTTTGCGAAGCCGAACTTATGCTTTCACAAGAAACATAAACTGTGCTTTTCGAAAAATGGAAAATCACGGATTGTGCACGAGAAGCAAAGATGTCCTTCCCAAAAATGGCAAAACACAGCTTGCGCTCTCGCGACAAGCACAACTATGCTTTTGGAAAAGGGTAAAAGACAGATCTGCTTTCAAAAAAGTTAAATAGCACACCTGTCCTTTCGGGGTCCCTTTTCTCGGTTTTTGTTTTTTGTTTCCTTTTTTCGGTTCCTTTTTTTCATGAAGAAAAAGTTCGTCGAAACCTAATTACATTATAGGGATCTAGTTTCAAAGATCTCGACGCGAGACATTACGGGGATCCTTCCATTTTCCCTCACATTTTTATTTTTGTAATATATATATATATATATATATATATATATATATATATATATTTCGTGTATAAGAAAATGTTACTTATGTGCATGAAAAATGTTTGTGACAATATGAAAATTTTCACGCAGTTAAAAAAATGTACGTGGAATTATTAAGCAATATACAATGTAAAAAAATATTTGCGTGATTCGACAAAAAAGTTTCATACATTAAAAAGATACACGTTACATAAAAAAAATCATGAGTATCAAAATCAGTTTGTGGCATTTTCAAAAAGGAGTATGCAATGTATTTTTTTTCTTGCGTAATGTAAAAAAAGTGTATGCCATTAAAAAAATTACGTGTCATTTTAAAGAAAAATTCTAGTGATTCAAAAAAAGGTCAGTGACATTTAAAAAAATGTTTATACAATGTAACAAATGTTCCAGTGGGTTAAAAAATATATTTATTCCATTAAAAATGTTCATTTCATTTTCTAAAATGCTCATGTCTGTCCAAATAATGTCTGGGATTATAGAAAAATGTTTAAACAGTGTAAACATGTCCGTGTAGTTCCAAAACTGTTTATATTCTCTAAGAAAATGTACAACATGTATTTAGAAAATGTTACCATGTATTCATTTTTTTCAAAACGTATTTTACAAAATTATCATGTATTTGACAAATGTAAAAAATGTACCAAAAAATGTGTGTAGTAACAAAAAGTAGACTTGGACACTCCCCTCTCTCCCATCACTGTAGTGAGAGGCGATTTTCTGAGAACTCCCGGTCAACCCACCTCACTCGCCGGCGATCTACGGTTTCCTCCACCTCCGGCGGTCGCTCCGGCGGCGGGAGGTTGGGGAAACCGTGGATCTAGGCTTGTACATAGCTTAGAGCTTGCTAGGGCCGCGGCCGGCGTCGCCATGGAGGTGGAGATGGCGTCGGTGCGGTGTTTGTCGTCGGCTCGCTTCTCCTCTCGCGGTGGCGCTCTGTGGAGTTCCATCGCGCGGCGGCTGACTTTCCCGAGCTCGCCGATCTATGGATCTGGCGCGCTCGTCGTGCCTGGCCGGATCCTGGATGGTGGAGAATTCGGAGGTTGAAGACGAAGGTGAAGATGACGTTGGCATCCATCGTGACGAAGATGACATTCTTGCGAGTAGGATCTATGGATCCGGCAATCGCGACTTCCCGGCTGCCACGGGGTTGGCTGCAATTCAAGGCCTGAGGCGGAGCAGCGGCAGCGGCACGCCACCGACAGCTCTTGCGTTTAAAAAAGAGAGCTGATTGAATATTATAGAAAACAAAAACAAAAAAAATCAAACAATGCAAAGAAAACCAAGCATGAAACAAAAGAAAACAAAAAGTATGACGAAAATAAATAAATGAAAAAACAAATTGCAACGAAGGAGAAAAGCAAAAAACGGTGAAATGAAAGACAAACCAATGGAAAAACGAAATGAAACAAAGAAGAGGAGAAAAAAAAGGAAAAGCCAAGCAGAGCGAGTGTACCTACACGTACAGACGAGCGGTGCGAGGGACTGCGTTAATGGGCCGGCTCCATTCGCTCGCTAGACAAATCCTATAGGAACCGGTATGTAGAGAGCCTGGCCTAAAAGGCAAAAGCACCTAAAATCCCGGGTTTAATGAAATATAGAGGAATAATAATGTATTTGTATATATTATTATTTTGCGGAGGAATTTTTTGACACTGTTTAGTATATTTGGGGCTTAGACAAACTTGGCTTGGGATTTGACGAATAGACATGTTTGCTTAACTGCCTCCAGCTCGAGGCTATCCTTGCCTGCACAGGACAGTAGGAGGAAGACAGCGGAAGAGCTTTTTCCTTCTGAATTTGAGAGAAAGACGAAGATGCCGCATTGCCGCGGTCAGACCTGGTGACGGGCGCACGCATGAATCATGCACGACCGTCCGTGTCCCAGTACCACGAGGAAGATTGTACTCCTCGAGCTCGTTTGAGTACAATCTGACTGCGTACTCCAACTGCATGATTGGAAGTAGTAATAGTGCTCGACTCAAAAAAGAAATACGGACGCGGTTGGGCGGGAATTGGCGCCGGCTTCACCTCGTCGTGTCGCCAACTGCAACAAGCAACGTAGCCGTGCGTTGCTTGCCTGCCCCGGGTGACGCACGCACGTTTATCTGGCCGAGTGCCCGAGGTCGTGCTATTGTCTGGTGGGACGTGGGAGATTGGACAGTGAGAGCATCTCCAGCCGCTCTCAGGAAGCCTCCCAAGCCACTTTTTGAATGTCGATGGTCAAAAAACGCCCTACTCAGATCTAAAGACCCGTTTTTCGTCGGATTTCACGAGATTTACGGCCGGCGCTCCCACCCAAACCCAGCCCCCTCGGAGGCAGCTGGTGACGCCGGCAGTTGCCTTTTTGCATGCACAGGGCCACTCGTCAGCCCCTCTCTTTCCCCTCTCTCCTTCCCTTTCTCTTTTTTCTTTCTCCTCTCTCCTCTCCCTTTCCTCCCACCACCTACCGCACACAGCGCGCATGGCCGGGGCGGGGCTCGCGCTCGCGTGGTCAAAGCCTCCACTTGACCATCTCCTTCCTCCTCGCTTAGGCGCCATGGCCACCATCCTCGCAAGATCCAGCCCATCTCCTCCGCGTCCGCCTAGTGGGCGTTCCAGCGGACCCGATCGGCGCCGTCGCTCGCCGCCCAGTTCGCGGGCGGCCCGCTCAAGCGCTGGTGGGACTGGGGCCTCGGCTGGCTGCGGCTTCACCGGCGACCTGGAGATGAGCGAGGAGGAGGCGGCCGCGCTCGGCCGGGGCACCTGGGCCCACGTCCTCTACAAGGTACGCTCCGGGGTCCGTCGCCTCGTCGCGTCTGACCACTCGTTGCCCACCACGCAGCGCGAAGCCCGCGAACGACGCCGCCACGACTGCCCCTGCCGTCGCGGCGCCGGCCACGGCCCCTTGTGGAGGCGGGTGCGGCGTCTTGGCATTCTTCCAAGCGACCGAAATTGCTGGGGCGCTTGCAACTGAGCTGGTCGGCGGTGCCGAAGCTGTCGCTGGTGTCGCTGGCGGTGTCATGCTCATGAGCTGCGGAGTGGATGGAAGCGTCGGGTCGAGGACCGTCGCCGGAGGGGGAGCAGCCGAAACGGGCGGCGGCTTGGACGGCGTCGGTGAAGGAGGGGACGGGGTCGAGAAGCTCCACCATTCGATGGCGTGGATCTCCGTGCTGCCCTGCGTGGACGCGGAGAACCCGACGAACGCCTGCTCGTTGACATACCCCGGGAGATCGACGGGCGTGGACAACACCTGCGTCGGGGCCGCTTGGACGAGTAGGACACGAACACGTCCATGGCCTTGGCGGGCGCGGCTGGGACGATGTGGGCGTGGCCGGGGCGTTGGAGGAGCGCGCAGCGGCCGGGCGGAGCGGCACGGGCAGCTGCACCTTCAGGTCGCCTCCAAGCTCGCGCTGCCGCCGCTGCAGTCCACCTCTAGGTCGTCTCCAAGCTCGCGCCGACAGGGAGGGAGGGGGAGCACGCTGGACGGCGGCGAGCAGCAGGAGGGCGTGCGGTGGCTAACGAGTGGTGCGTGGGGGGGGCAACGAGTGGATAGATTTTCACCCCAGACTAAATGTTTCGCCGGCAGCCCCCAAGCGGCGAAAAATGCCTCCTGAGGGGCTCAACGGCTGGAGATGCTCTGAGAATGCAGCTCCATGTAAACTACTTTCTTCGTTTCTAAATATAAGTCATTTTAGAGATTATAATACAAACTACATATGATGTATATGAAGATATTTTAAAATATAGATTCACTTATTGTGCTTTGTATGTAGTCTATATTGAAATATCTAAAAAGATTTATATTGAGGAACGGAGCGAGTATATCATGGAAGGATAATCCTACACCTATCAAGACTAAGGACACGTACAATGATTGATAAGACAGTCTTATCTTAATTCTTGCATATAATTTAGAGATGACAAAAAAGTACTCCATCCATTCGAAAAAGCTTGTCCCTCAAATGGATGTATCTAGCACCAAGTTAGTGTTAGATACATCAATTTAAGGAACAAACTTGGGACACACTTTTTCAAACGGAGAGAGTATGTCTACAATGAGTTATATCTTAGGCTTATCTTCAATAACTAGTTATTCCTAAAAACATCTTGAGACATATTGTGCTAGGAGATCATCTCTTAAATAAAAAGAAAACAAGCCATTTCTTACGATTTCTCTCTTCTACACCTCAGCATTTATCCTACATGTCATCTCTAAGATAATACCATTGTACATGCCCTAACATTAGGGGAGAGAAGTTATTGATGGAAAGTTACGTAAAAGAGGGAGTATGTACCACTTACGTGTTTACTCGTCATACCTTGTAAGATCTCTATTCCTAATGTCTCAGTTGGCAGAATAGCCTACACGGTTTTTTTTGTCCCACCACTTTATCCAAATTTTTTTCATCCCGCCCGTTTATCTCTTTCCAAATCTGTAATATTATCTGCCCCCACCAAGTTCTATCCAAGGAAGTCAACCTTTTGTCTGGTTTATAGCCGGCTTGTGGGGCAAATAATCAATCAATCAATTAATGGAAAATCATGGTGTCCTTAATTTTCATTACTTTCCATCCCAAGGCCGATCTATTCCTCTCCCGATGCCTCAGCTCCCCACCTCCATCGTGATGGCAAGCATGAAGGCCATCGTTGTCTGTCTCGTATATAGCTGGCCGAATAAGCCGTTTTTTCGAGTTGGCCCGTGAGCACGGCCCGCCTTGGGCCAGGCATGGCACGGGCTAAACGGGCTGGGCCCGGCACGCAGCACGCCCTGGCCGTGCCTGGGCCTGGAGGCTGAGCACGCGAGCCGGCACGGCACGGCCCGATTATGTTTATTTTTATTTTTTATACATCTATATATGGCCCAACATGTAAAAATAGGCTAAAAACGCTCGGTGTGTCAAATAGCAGGCTAAAAATATGCGGCCCACCGTGCTAAACGGGCCAACGTGCCGGCCCGTTTACTAACTGGGCCGTGCCTGGGCCTGGGGGCGCAGCACGCGCGCCGGCACGACACGTCCTGTATAGTAATTGTGCCCTGGCGGGCTGTGCCGGGCCAGGCACGATTACGATGGGCCGGGCCGGGCTGGCCCGTTTGGCTAGGTATGATCTCGTCTCGTGTTGGTTCTTCCTCCGATCGATGCATCTGCTCGTGGGGGCACTGCTGGTGGTGGCGGGGAGCAATGGTGGTGGCCGTGCTGGGGCCCGGCGGGTGGGCGGGCGTGCTGGAACTGGCCGTGTCGATGGCGTCGTTCGCATCGGAGACCACATTCGTGTGGGGACTGGCCAGCGGCGGGTGCGTGGCCGGGTCCGTGCGCGTGCCTCTCGACGGCCTTCTCGACCCCCGCGGCGAGTCCGGGGATGGGGATGTAGGTCTGTATGGCTTCGATGTGCTGCGCACGGCCAAGGGCTTCCGTCGCTCGACGAGGTCATCCAGCAGCAAGGGAAAAAATCATGAACCCCTTCGATCCCCAATACTACTCCACCACAACAATCCGTTGCTAAATTTTCTACTTCCTCCGTTTCTAAATATTTGTCTTTCTAGAGATTTTAATAAGTCACTACATACAGAGCAAAATGAATAAATCTACACTCTAAAATATGTCTATATACATCTGTATGTGATAGTCCATTTAAAATCTTTAAAAAGACAAATATTTAGAAACGGAGAAAGGATGACTGTTTGGTCAAATTAGGACATATGCCCGTGCGTTGCAACGGTAGAAAAAATGCCATATGTTCCTATTATAAAAAGCATTTCTTAAGATGCTCTGCCGATCTACATCCTATATTTCAGTATGGCATCTCACCTATGTCACAACTTATACTCTTTGTCACCCTCGTCAATAGTGATTGTGGTGTTTATCTGATTGTAATATGTTCGAATGTAGTTATGCAAAAGATGATGAGCTTGGACAGGACACGAGACACTTGCCATTGAACATCAACATCATAATACTCTCCCATTCTAGCACCATATCCATGTGCCATCCTCGCCTTCAACATCTTCTTCCCATCTGACGCCCCTCATGCACACCTTCATGATGAACAACACATACATACTTTGTCGTCCGTATGTAACATGTCTATTATTTTTCTACTCTTTCTTTTGATGCAAAGATACATAGCAATGTGTCTATACATGCTCGTGCACGTGGACTTGTACAACTTCTAACCTATTTTAAGTTGATTACCTTCCTAATCTAATTAACCGTCTGCATTGATCGTTGGAACTCCTAATTTAGCCAAATCAAGAGCTTGCTGCTACTTCCTAGAGAAAGAGAAAATGAATTGTCCATATCTTATTTCTTTTCTAATCTAATATCAACCGGTCAACTTGATTGTTAGAACTATTAACAGTTAGTCAAATCACTCAATGATGACTACTGCATGGAGAAAGAGCAAGCGGATTGCGCACATATATAATTAGCCTGAGCTAACGGCTAAATGTAACAAAACCTGTGATTATTTACATTTTATGTGCATGCAAGAAGTTTCACAGAAAAACATTTTTTTTTGTGATCTGTGCAAAAAATACGAAACACTATGTCACGGAATGCTTTTTAGAAGCACTAAATTTGTCTTTTTTTGCGGAGACAAAATAAAAAGACCCTTTTCACAAAACTTTGTCCCGCGAATATAATTTTGTGAACATGTAAGAACAAAAAATTATTATGAATTTTTTGACATTACAAAACACATCTAAAATACATTTTTGAAAAGCGGTTTCAGACTCTGAGTTAGCTAGTGTGCTTGGTTATCCACTTCCATTTGGGGAAGTATTACATTGAAAGTTTGCATCAATTTAGTGACACTATTTTGCAACTAAGCCCTCGGGTATTTTCACCTTCAATCCGTAGTCCACCCTTATCCTGAGACCACCGCACTCCATCAGTCAACCACCAGACTGCGGTTCTCAAGGACGCATCTCTCCTCCATCCTCTTTCTTTCTCTCTCCCACCGCAGCTCCGGCTCCTCCGCCTCACTCCCAGGAACCACATCACCCCATGAACCACGACCCCATGCCGGCGCGTCCGTGCATCAGTTGTACGATGCGCAGCGACCCGTTGAGCTCGCCTGCCCGCGTGTTGGCCGAAGGAGTTGGGAGCCGGCCAGAGTCCTCCGCCGCTGGTCGTCCCGGTTTTCTTCGCCGATCCAGATACTAGCTCCCCGCGCACGCGACCGCTGCCATGAGGAGGCCGAGGCCGACAAGGCAGGGTCTCGCCCACCATGGTGACCTTCACATCCAAAGGTCCTACAAAAAAAGACACATCCGTGACATTTTGGGCCGAATGAATTTTTTTTCTGTCATACATATGACACTTCTATGACGATAATTGTGACAAAATCCGGTATCATCATAGATGTGGTGGGATCCTACTTCTATGACAAAAAATCATGACAGAAAATGGGCTTTTCGTCCTAGGCGGGCCGGAGACACAGCTGCATGACATTCTTTGGGCCGTCCATGACGGAAAAAACCGTGGTAGAAGCGAGGGCGAGGAAAATTTCGGGGAGTTCCCGGTTACGGTGGGAGGTTGGGGGCCGAGCGATGCGCGTTTCTCTCGTACATGTCCGCGCGTGTGTGCGAGGCGTTGGCTCTAACTGAACCCGAGCGAGGCATTGGGCTCTAGCTGAACCCGAGCGATTGCACTGCAGGCTACGCGTTACTGAACCCGAGCGATCGATCGATGGCTGTTAACTGAACCCGATCGAACGATTCCTTCGCTACTGCTGCTAACTGAAGCCGATCGATGCTGCCTCTGGGATGAACAGTGAGCGTTGCGGGGGGTTTGGATGAACAGTGAGCGGTGGCGTTGCCTCTGGATGAACATGACCCCATGGTGTGGTGGAGGGCTGGATGAACAGTAGACGGTGGAGGGGTGGTTGAATAGTAGCCGGTGGAGTAGCGCGCGGTGGAGGCTGGATGAACAGGAGACCGTGGAGGCTGGAGGAGCTCGACGGTGGAGATGAATAGTATCCCGTGGAGTCCCGTTTTGCGGCACGCCACACCCCTCCCGATGAATAGGACCCCTGTTTCGACCATAGGAGGTCCGTTTCATCCGTTTTGCGGTACGCCACGCCCCTCCCGATCAACAGGACCCCCGTTTCGACCGTAGGAGATCCGTTTCCTCCGTTTTGCGGTACGCCACACCCCTCCCGATCAACAGGACCCCCGTTTCGACCGTAGGAGGTCCGTTTTCTCCGTTCTGCGGTACGCCAGGCCTCGTTTCCATCGTGTGTTCCGTCCAAGCCCTCCCGATGAACACGACCACACATTCCGTTCTGACCCAGCCGGTTGGCTCCCACGCGTTCTGTTGCCTCCCGATGAACACGACGCATTCCGTTGCCTCTCCATGAACACGACGCATTCCGTTGCCTCTCCATGAACACGACGCATTCCGTTGCCTCCCCATGAACACGACGATGACGTTGTTTCTCTGTTCCGACCCAGCCATGTACACGAGCCCTGGCCGTACGTATGCGTGAGTAGGCGTTCGAGACCCTGCCCGTATGTACGTACGTGACCGTATTTTCTTTCTTGCACCCTGGCCGTTGTACGTACGTGTACATGCTACATGCGCGCCTCTACTACGACACGTGCGCGCCTCTACTACGACACATGCGCGCCTCTACATCGACCAGTATATATGTACGTACACGTTCGCGACCAGAATGACAACGCTACGTACGCTTCGACCAGGTTGGTCCCGACTGTCAGGCACTTCCTTGCGTGCGAAGATGTAGCTGGTGGGTCCCAGCAGTCAGGGGGGCGAATCGTTTTGTTTTTTTGCTCGAACGCACTTCCTTGCGTGCGAAGGTGTAGCTGGTGGGTCCCAACAGTCAGGGGGAAATGTTTTTTTTTTGCGAAATACGGTGGCTCGTCTGGTGGGTCCCCGCTGTCAGGCGGAGAAATAATTATGTTGCATGTAATAAGGAGGCACTTCCTTGCTGCGACCGTGGACCCAGCTGTCAGCCTCTCCACGTATAGTCCACGTCCGATGGAAGCCGTTCCTTGACCACGTTGACCACGCCGCACCGAGAGCACCAGGGCGATGGACGACGGCGAGGCCTAGGAAGGGGATGACACAGAGCCGGGGAAGACGCGGCAGTGGATGCCCACGCATAGAGGAGTACGAGGGTTCACTGGTTCGCTGCGGTGTGAGGCTGCCGTCGTCGCAGAATAACAGGGGGTGTGGGTGAGTAGAGGGATGGCCTAACCAGCGGTGGGAGGAGTAGGGGACGGTGAGGCCTCCGCCGCATCGCAGCCGGCCACGAGAGGCAGGAGCACGAGGCACGACCGACGCTGGTTTGGGCGGCTGGAGCAAGAAGACCAGAGGTTGAAGAAGCACTACGGTCGTTGGATGGACATCATACGATCACTGGACTAGAATCATGCATATATTGACTAAGTTGACAAAGCCCTCCGTCCCCGTCAACTTAGTAGGCCCACAAGTCAGCCTGCCACTATACTGGGTCCCAACTAACAGGGGGAGTATTCATTTTTTGTGTGTGTAATAAGGAGGCACTTCCTTGCGTGCGAAGATATAGCTGGTGGGTCCGATCTGTCAGCGGCGATAACGTTTTTTTCGCGAAATACAGAGGCCCTTTCGGTGGGTCCCTGATGTCAGGTGGAGGAATCATTATTTTGCACATAATAAGGAGGCATTTCCTTGCGTGCGGCCATGGACCCAGTTGTCGGCCTCTCCACATACAGTCCACTTTAGATGCATGTCGGTCGTTGACCATGTTGACCAGGCCGCGCCGAGAGCACCAGGGCGGTGGACGATGGCGAGGCCTAGGAAGGGAAGGACACGGAGGCAGGGAAGACTCGGCAGTTGTTTCCCATGCGGAGGGGAGTACGACTGTAAGAGGGTTTACTACTTCATCCGCCGTCGCCGGAGAATAACAGCAGGTGTGGGTGAGTAGAGGGATGGCTAGGCTGGCGATGGGAGTACGATGGGGCGGTGAGGCCTGTGCGGCAGCACAGCCGACCGCGGGGAGGAGGGAGCAGGCAGTCCTCCCGTCGGTGCTTGTTTGAGCGGCTGGAGCAGGAAGAGCAGAGATTGAAGAAGCACGACGGCCGTTTGATGGACATCCAACAGTCACTACTTGTGCGTCAACCTTTTTTTAGGAAAGCCTTAAATCTGTGGAAAACAGCATACAACCCATTTGCTAATTCTTAAGGTTTTTTTGGAGCCCATATTCTTTTTGTTAGCATTACAGCCCATATTGTGGCCACAGTTAAAAAATTATACGAAATTTTGCGTAGTTCGGTGCGGTCCGAACTGTTTTTAATCCTGAAATTTCGACTCACATTCAAACTGATTTTAAAAATAAATATATATCAATATAAAATCCAGCAAATTCTCCATGCATAAAAATTAATGTAATTTAAAATCTCGAAATGAAAAAAAGATATTTGAAACTAATTGCCGGTTTGATGTGTTTTAAAAATGTACATCCCATTTCTCATTACTGATGGGTCATTTTCTCAGCCAGCCGAATGAAAGCTCTCCTCGTCTGGAAAGATTTGCAACCCAACAGGCCTGACAAAGCGACTTACTTGGCAAATCACAAAAAAACTGGGCTGTGGCCGTGGACCCAGCTGTCAGCCTCTCCACGTACAATACTCTTCCGATGGAAGTCGTTCCTTGACCACGTTGACCACGCCGCGCGGAGAGCACAACGGCGGTGGACGACGGCGAGGCCTAGGAAAGGGACGATGCGGAGCCGGGGAAGATGCGCCAGTGGAAGCCCGCGCGGAGAGGAGTACGAGGGTTCACTGGTTCGGCTGCGGTGTGAGGCTGCCGTCACCGCAGGGCCTGGAGAGCGGTGGGAATAGTAGGGGGCCGTGAGGCCTCCGCGGCAGCACAGCCGACCATGGGAGGCAGGAGCATGCGGCACGACCGGCGCTGCTTTGGGCGGCTGGAGCAAGAAGACCAGAGGTTGAAGAAGCACTACGGCCGTTGGATGGACATCATACGGTCACTGGAGCTAGAATCGTTCATATTGACTAAGTTGACAAAGCCCTCCATCCCCGTCAACTTAGTAGGCCCACAAGTCAGCCTCCCACAATGATGGGTCCCAGCTAGTAGGGGGGTATTCATTTTTTGTGCGTAATAAGGAGACACTTCCTTGCGTGCGAAGATATAGCTGGTGCGTCCGACATGTCAACGGGGGGAACATTTTTTTCGCGAAATACAGAGGCCCTTCCGGTGGGTCCCAGCTGCCAGGTGGAGGAATCATTATTTCGCGCGTACAGTCACGACCGATGGATGTCGTTCGTTGACCACGTTGACCAGGCCGCGCCGAGAGCACCATGGCGGTG
The DNA here is from genome assembly GCF_003073215.2 of Triticum urartu. Taxonomy (NCBI): domain Eukaryota; kingdom Viridiplantae; phylum Streptophyta; class Magnoliopsida; order Poales; family Poaceae; genus Triticum; species Triticum urartu. Next base: position 612,941,285 of record NC_053028.1, read on the forward strand.
CACGACAGCGAGGCCTAGGAAGGGAACGACACGAAGCCGGGGAAGATTCGGCAATGGTTGCCCACACGGTGGGGAGTACGAGGGTTTATTGGTCCAGCTGCCATCGCCGGAAAATAACAGGAGGTGTGGGTGAGTAGAGGAATGGCCTGACTAGCAATGAAGTAGGGTGGGGCGGTGCGGCCTGTGCGGCAGCACAGCCGGCCACGGGAGGCGGGAGCAGGCAGTCCCACCGAAGCTGGTTTGGGCGGCTGGAGTAAGAAGATCAGATATTGAAGAAGCAACACGGCGGTTGGATTAACATCCAACGGTCACTGTTGCTAGAATCGTTTGTGGAGTAAGTTGACAAAGCCAAAGTACACGTCAACCTAATAGACCCACAAGTCAGCCTCCAAATCTGTCCCAAACAGCATACAGCCCGAAATTTCTAACCAGATTCAAATAAATTTTAAATTTAAAATACGTTAATTTAAATTCAATGAAATTTTATCCGCACAAAAACAATGAAATTTAAAATATCAAAATCCGAAAGAAAACAGTATTTTGGAACTAATTGTCTGTTTGCTGTATTTTTTCATTTTACAGCCCATTTATTATTACTTATAGCCCATTTCTTATTACTTATAGCCCATTTTTTGGGCAAAATGCATCCCTCCTCGTCTTGAAAGATTTCCGGCCCAGTAGGGCGTACAAAAACAAGTAGACCTACGTTGGTTATTCTGCAAAAAACAAAATAGCTGGCTAGCCATTTTCAGAAAGGAAAAAACAAATTAGGTTGGTCATGTGCTGAACATATGAAATAAAAGCCTGGGCTAGACGAGCCACGGGTCCTGCACAACCCAGTTGATACCCTTATCCGTCCCGAAAAAACAAAATTACTGCACGCGCCGCTGGGTCCCTACTGTCATCCTCACCATGTACAGTCATCTCCTTATTCCTCTCGGTTGTTGACCATGTTGACAACACCGGAGGGCGGCACCGCGGCGAGCGAACCAAGGCGGAGGACGATGGTGAGGCCTCGGACGGGCACGAACAGGAGCCGGGGAAGATCACAGCCAGCCGTGGGAGGCGGGAGCAGGCGGTCCCGCCGGCGCTGGTTTGGCTTTGGCGGCTCGAGGAAGAAGAGACTGAAGAAACGCGACAGACGTTGAATGTCAATCCAACGGTCAAGGTTGACACAATCGTTTGTTGACTAAGCGGACACCAAGTAGCATACTTTTTTATATATAGAAAGAAAATCAAAGACTTGGGAAGGCGTACAGAACAAGCTAGTGTACCAGTAAAGAGACGTTGACGAGTTTTAGAAAAAGAAAGACGTGCTCCTGTAGCCGGTTCGAATCCAAACCTAGACTATGACTATCTATGCTACTCTGCAAGTAATGAAACTGACATATTCAACGTTCGCTTCTCCTCTTCTCTACTTACTCTGCCTAGCATCAGAAGCTCTGGCCGTAGCAACCATGTCCACTGGCTGCTCGTCCACCCGCTCTTCAGCAGGCAACAACCAGATATGCGCCAAGTCGCCACCCGTACCATCGGCTGTGGGTCTCATCACACCCCTGCCGGCACGTGCACCGCAGCCGATTGCTCATCACAACCCGCTGCCGTTGGTGTGGTGCCACTGCTGCAAATCACACAGAGTCATCCGTCGCGTCTCAACCACAATCCGCAACCCTGGCCGAGTCTTCTACAAATGCCCGAATCATGGGGTAATAATATGTTTAAGTGTTATTTTGCTGCTTTCAGTTGCTGATTTTTTAATAGTTTGGTTGATAATCTTCCAATTTGATTCGTGCAGAAAAGGGAAGATTCGTGTGATTTGTATTTCTGGGAAGTTGCTGATGTGGGGGAATGCAACTACGCTGATTATTTGGTTAGCCGAGGAATCCCAATACCAGCAGGTTGGGGTGTTGGACAAGTAACTGAAGGAACGACAAAAGAGGAAGATGTAGAGCAGAAGGTTAAAGATGCAGTTCCTCTGATCATGGACAAGCAACAGCTGCTGAACGGCCTTGACAGCAATGAGGAGATGAAAGAGCTTGTGAAGATAATGGGCAAAATCGATGTGCTCTGTAGGATGATTGTCTCTTTATTTGCAGTATATGTAGCACTTGTGATGTATTCAGTGGCTACGACATGAGCACTTTGCTGAAACTAGTAATGAATGAAACCTGTGTAGAAGGCTGGGCGTAGTGTTGTGAACATCTAATGATTTCTATTAACGGATATCAGGGGTATCCCCTTTTGCTCATATAAATAAATAAATAGAAGAGGCCCTGTCGGGTCAGCTTTGTTCTCATTCAAAGACGTCGAGCAAATTGCATTCCAACAACAAACTATGTCATCAAATTCAAGTTTCACAGCCAAATATGAGTACAACTAAACAATAATGTCATCATGTTTTAGTTGTCATACAATCACCAAACACAAATCAGCATACATAACAAGTGATGTTCTCACAGCAAAATACTAAACAACATGTTCATCAGGTTTCAGTTGTCATAGCAAACACAATTTCACATAGTAGATAAAAAACGTCTTCTGACAGGCAAATACGGCAAAAGCAATGTAATCATCATCCGCAGCAGCAGCGTCAACATCTTCACCATGTGTATCAGTCTGAATCATAATTCCCCACGGTGTCATCTTCTTCTTCGTCCTCAACGTCCTCGAATGTTGGCTTCTTCTTGATCAACTCTTGAATGTCCACAACACGACAGGCAATCTTTTCGCCCGCGTCATTGACATGATCGTTCTCAAAGATATTAGGAACATCTGTGTTATCTTGTACATCAGGAGCAGTATAAGCATCATCTTGTTGTGCAACTTCATTAAACGAATTCCTCTGCTCAAACCTTTGCAATACTCTCCAGTCATCGCTACGTGCAAATGTGTCTTCCAAGAAAAATATCTGTGTTGCTTGATTTGCCAAAATAAAAGGCTCGTTGGTCTGGTACGCCGCCTTTACATTGATGGATTTGAAATAATCATCAGCTCTGGGTTTTGCGATCCTGGAAAACAGATTATACCAACGACAGCACAACAGAACCACACACCGATGATCCTCGAAACTGGAGATATACTGCAACTGAACGATGTCTGTTATGTTAGCATATATTTCAGTTGTCTCTTTGTCATACGTATCCGTGCTCATGATGGCACTGTTTTGTGTCTTCCTGCCTTCGCCTCATGCAAGGGTGTTGTAGCACACATCTCCAACAACGCAAGATTCATAATGTCTTACCCGAGTATCAGCACCCATTGCTAGTGAGTAAAGGGCATCATCAACTGCCTGCCCATCCTCCCACATCTTCTTAACCTATGGTTAGAAAATAGACAAGCTGATCATCTTATGTACTCAATATATTAAAAAACTGACAGTGCACTTCAAAAGCTTACATGGTTCTTGAACCATTTCGCAAATCCTGCCATAACCAGTTTGTCAATGTTTCTTGGATTTTGTGGCAGTAACTCCTCTTTGTAGATGCTGCACAACATAGTGATCGCGTCAAACATCTAAATATATAAGAATGTGCTGCAAGTTTAGTAGATTACGATGTATAAGCTGCAGTACTGCACTTACTTGATATAAGGTAGTATCTCAGGACAGTTATTCAACACATACCATACCATTTTGTCCAAATCTTTAGGTTTGTCCTCTTGTCGACTCTTCCCTGTAACTCGAACAGAATAATCGAAAACATTGAGTCCGGGATTGTCTTCACCCACCTCTTTGATAAGCTGATCAGCTGTTTCAATGTATTTTGAGCAGAATGTCAACGCTTCTGTAGCAATATAGGCCTCTACAATGGAACCCTCGGGTCTAGCTCTGTTCCTAACATAGAGCTTGAAAGTGCCTAGCCGCCTTTCAATAGGGTACATCCAGCCATACTGTACTGGACCTCTAAGTAGTGCCTCATCAGGTAGATGAACAGCCAAATGCACCATCACATCAAAGAAGACTAGAGGATATATCTTCTCAAGGTCGCATAGGATAGTTGATATCTTATTTCTAAGATGCTCCAAAGCATCTATCCCGATATTCTTACTGCAGAGTTTCCTGAAGAATTGTCCCAACTCTACAACTGCTCTGTATAAGTCAGGGCGGCCCAATCCTCTAAGGATAACATGTAAAACCCTTTGAAGTAGGACGTGGCAGTCATGAGTTTTCAACCCTTGTACCTTGTTTCCATCTACACTGACTCTCCTTTCAGGGTTGGAGACAAATCCATGTGGGAATCTCACACGTGACAGGACCTCGCAAAATTCTTTTCTTTTTACCTTGTCCAAGACGTACACAGCTGGTGCCATATCCCGTGGTTTACCTTCATCTTGCACCTGCAAATCCTTTCTGATACCGAGGTGTGTCAAATGAATCCTAGAGTTTAAGGTATCTTTCGTCTTGCCTTCAATATTAAGAAGTGTGCCGATAATGCTGTCACATATATTTTTCTCGATGTGCATCACATCAAGATTATGCCAAAGATCCAAATCTTTCTAATACTCCAAGTCCCACAAAGTGGACCTGCGGGTAAACAATAATCTCTCTTCTACCCTGCCACGCTTCCTTTTCCCGCTACCATTACCAGGATGGTTTCCTGGTGTAATATGCCTGACCTTCTCTAATTCCACTTGCAACTCATCGGCGGTGAGCCTCTTTGGCGCATCACGGTTTTCATGCTTTGCATTGAACACATGTCTTCGGTATTTTCTAGGATGCGGCTTGTCCTTGGCAAGGAAACGGCGGTGTCCAATGTAACAGATCTTGCTAAGTATTGCGTATGACAGCGGATTCCTGTCACAGCGAACACATCATTGTAACCATGTGTCGTTCGCCCTGACATAGTGCCCAAAGCCGGATAATCATGGATGCACCAAATTATAACAGCACGCAGAAAGAAATCAGCTGGTGGGCTGCTATATAGGTCTTGAGTGAGAACACCCATCCATAACTGTTGAAGTTCCTCCACAAGAGGCTCCATGAACAAATCAAAATCCTTTCCAGGACTTTTTGGACCTGGGATGAGCAAGGCCATCATGTAGTTTGATTCTTTGGTGCAGACATTTGGAGGCATGTTGTAAGGGATAACAAGCACTGGCCACATGCTATATGTGGCGCTCTGGTGGCCAAATGGGTTAAATCCATCTGAAGCTAAGCCAAGTCTAATGTTTCTCAGGTCAGCAGCAAACTCTTTGTGTTTATCATTGAAGCTTTTCCACTCAATACCATGAGATGGATGGCTCATTACATTCTGATCTCTGTACTCCTGGTTCCTAGAATGCCACAGTACATCCTCTCTTGTTTCAGTATCATGAAACAACCTCTGCAATCTTGGTGTAATTGGAAAATGTCTCAGAACATTATGAGGAATCCTCTTCACAGCATCGCCATCTTTCCATCTTGATGATTTGCATTTCGGGCATTCACTTAAGTTGGCATAATCCTTCCGGAACAGAACACAATTATTCTTACAAATATGGATCATATCATATCCAATTCCAACTGCACGAAGGAAATTCTTCATTTTACTGTAGGTGTGTGGCAGCTTAGACGCATCTGGGAAAGATTTGCGGAAAGCAGCCAACATCGGATCGAATGATTTGTTGGTCATCCACTCAGATGTCTTCACCTGAAGAAAGGTGATCATAGCTGAGAATACTGACAGCTTATTTCCTGGGGTGACAGCAACGTTGCATTGTTTCAACATGCGGGCCCACCGTTTTTCTTCTGCAGGTGAAAGTTCACGGAATGCACGACCATTTCGTAGCATTGTTTCAATGTTGGTCAAACTCACTGGCTCTGCCACCACCACCACCTCCTCCTCTTCCACCTGAGCATCAGGAAGATCAAGATGGTGATCTGCCGCTTCCATGTAGTCAGTAACATTGACGTTCACAGCTTCACCATGATGAGCCCACCTAGTATATGTGACTGACATCCCATACAAGTGTAGATGATTTTGCACAGTTGACTGGGGTCTTGTAACTGAATTCATAAAATTGCTACACGGGCAGAGCACATCTTATTTTTGACCACCGTACTCAGCTCTGATAAAGTTCATGAAGTTTTCAACCCCCTCGACATATGCAGCGGAGAATCTTCGAGCAGAAGTTATCCAAGTCCTGTACATCTGTTAGACATACAAATTAGTTCTTCTACTAGATATTACAGGAAAAACATATATGCTTTTTTATGAAGTCCGGAAAAAATACCTAGGTCGATGTCTAAAGCTATGGCAAGATATTTGGACGAGCAGATCTAAGTAACGAAATATATGTAAAGCTAATTTAGCAAACATATTTGAGTGCCAAATTATGGCAGGCTGTTTCTACAGTCAATGAAGCCGAGCACACAGCCATCGAACTATCGAAGGCCATCGCAGCAACAAAGATCGAGTATAAAATGGTGTAGAGCTATTTCACCTAACAGATTGGCTACTAGACCATGGCAATCTATGTCACAATAAATATATGGCAGGATATTTTAGCAACTAATCGGCCTTGGCATGCCATCTCAGCTAAGCAGATTGAGTGCAAAACAGGGCAAGGAAGCTTCTTAAGCAGAGCATATTGACAGTAAACTACTTCGGCAAACAGTGAGATTAACAGCGTCTATCAGCTAACATTCAGCGCTACACCGACATGAACGGGGCCTCAGTCTAGAATGCGCGTACCGTGGGAGAAGCTGGCCGCCGTGCGTCTCCACACGAACGTCGCCAGCGGTGGTGGCGCTGATCGCTGTGCGCCTCCACAAGAACGTAGCCAGAGGTGGCGCCGCGGCTAGATGACGGCAGTCTACGAGAGCGTACCATGGGAGTGAGAGGATCGCCGAACCGCGGCACCGACGTATCGGCGCGGCGGGGGAGGGCGGCTTTGGCGAGCGAATGGAGTGGAGGGGGACAGGGGGAGGGGGGTTTGGGGAATATTATTGGCTAGTTGGCCGAAGGGCGGTTGAATCGGATTTGGGGGGAATTTTTGGGTGTGGGGGGGGGGAGGATTTTCGCGCGGTGGGCGGGGGGAGTTTGGCGCATGGTCGGTTTCTCAAAGTGCAATCCCACGTGTCAGTGAAGAGGCAAGCCGAAGCGCGTTCCGTTTGCGTGAGCCGTGTGCAGGACCGAACGTGTGTGGGGTGCAATGCGACCGCGACAGGAGTGCTGTGAGTGTACCACCTTTTTTCCTTTTAAACTAGGTGCTTCGCCCCCTCAAAAAAACTTTGTTGCTTCGCGCGATCCATGATACTACTACTAGTAATCCGGTAATCCCGACTAAAACAGCGCGACCGGGTCTTTTCCCGCGCGATATGCTGGGAGGTTGGCTTAGTTGGGTTTTTTAGGACGAGTAATGCTACACCTATGTAATCCAAGTTACGTAATTAACATAATGTGAAACGTGTGAGCTGTTGATTGTAGATTGGGGGGGTGGGGAGGGAGGGACCCACCACCATGAAAATCAGGGAGGAGAGAGAGGCAAATTACGTTAACCCTTTCGTAGGTTCCCGTAGATGTAGAAAGATGTGAAATGCGTGAATGTGTAGTGGACGTACTATTGGAGTGCCTAAGATAATTTGTGTATGTATAGACCCTATGTGTTTATTTTACTTCGCATGTTAGATTTGTCTCGGTTCAATAAAAAGTAGAGTTGGTGATGATGGTGTGCTGCAATATAGGTCGTGCGATCTATATCTGACGGATAGGAAGGAAACTATGACAATTTACCTGCACTCCTCTCCACATTTGTAGATAAGGCTTTCCCTCATTCATCCTAAACCTATTCTACGGCGGCGACCGACGTCCTCCATCTGCGATCTCTATGTACGGGGGCGGGGTTCAAGACCCATGAAGTGAAGGTGCGGTCTCCGGCGAGAAAGAGTAGAACACGGGATACGTACCGGCCAGTTGGCACACCATGCCCTGCCGCGTCCCATGCCCTACTCATCCTCGGAGGAGTCCCCGACCTCGGCGGTGTCGAACGTTGGACAGCGGCAAGTAGGACGCGTGGCTGACGGTTCTCCTGTCGTCGGCCGCCAGCATGGCCACCGCTTGTGCGGTCGCGTCCGCGTCCGGCTATGCCGCTATTGCATCGCGAGAGGCGACTTGAGCGAGGGCGGCGACCTCGAGCTTCATCCCCGAAGACAAGCTCTCCCGTAGAGCGCTCGCACTTGCGGTCATGGCGGATGTGGTGCCAGGTAGGAGGACGATGCGCTATGGTGTGGAGGTTAGCTGGGCGTTGCCGCTTTAAGTAACGCATTCCGGTGAGGCCAAGCGTCCGGGTGCGTCATTAAGTCGCCGGAGTTGGTTCCTCGGGCACCGAGCCTTTTAACGACGACATACGAATGGACGACATGAATGCGGGCAGCTGGCGCCGGCTGGGAACACACCACGCGACGGCGGAAGGGACGAGGGTTTTGGTGTGCCAGGGCAGTCATATGCGGTCGTGGCAACGTTGGAGATGCCCTTTGCTCACATGCGATCCCCGCATGTCATTGAAAAAGCAAGACGACCCGGCATGGTCTCAGGTCCAGAGGATGCAGTTGGCCGCGCTACACCACTCCGCGGACGCGTCGCGGCGCCCCGTGCATCCTCGACGAGCCGGGTGTTGGGGTGTGTTTGGATTGTGGCCAAAGTGCACCTTACCAAAATTTTGGTCATGACCCAAAGATTGGTCTTTGTTTGGATGGTTGCCATTTTTTTGGCATGCCAATGAAATCTAGCCAACTCTAGTTCATTTTTCTTGCCAATGTCGGCCAAATCATGGGCAACCATTACCTCAACCAAAATTTTGGTCATGACCCAAAGATTGGTCTTTGTTTGGATGGTTGCCATTTCTTTGGCATGCCAATGAACTCTAGCCAACTCTAGTTCATTTTTCTTGCCAATGTCGGCCAAATCATGGGCAACCAATACCTCAACCAAAATTTTGGCTACCCAATGCTTTGATGGGGCAACCTTGGGCACAAACCAAACATACCGTTGGTCGTGCCACAACACTAACGCCACCCTCGGCACACTGAAACCGACCGTGTCTAGCTACGATATGAGCGTGTCGCTCACCGCGGTCGCCGTGTCCAAAGGCGGTGGCCCCAACGACCCACATGAACGGTTGTAGGTGGCGAGGAGGTCATGGGCCAGCTCCTCCATTGGACTAGTCTGCCCCACATGTCGGTTTCCCTGTTTTCCCGGCCATATTCGAGCGGCAGTGCTCCGCGTTACGCATTAGGCCTTTCACTATGTAGGCCAAGCGAGACAACTTATTGTTTATTTGAGCCGTTCAAGTATAATCATGTGGCGTTTGCTTATTTCTCATTCCTCTCCAACCCTCTTCTCCATCGATCATGTCGCCCTCCAGTCGAGTCCATCCTCCCGCATGCCTCATTTGAACATTCCGCCGAGTATCATTCGCATGTACCCACCCTAGTCCTCTTTCAATAGATCTCCGGACCCCGAGATGAAATCGAGAGGGAACGAGTGGGGGCACGTGATACCTAAGGCGGATTCAAAATTTTGAACCGGTGATCATAGCATCCGCAAATCATATATAAAGGGTATTCAATGTTCGTTTCGTTTTCGAACGTACAATATACTCCCTCCTATCCTTTCTAGTTTACATATAAGTTTTATGTGTAGTCAAAGTATCTCTACTTTGATAAAAAAGGTATCAACATTCAACAACGCCCAATCAATATTGTTAGATTTGTACTCGAGATGGTTTCCAATTTGACTATTGACAAGATTAATAGTACATGAGATGTATAATATGAAAATTATATCATTGGAAACTCCTTTCACATACGAATTTGACCGTATGCTTTGTGTAAGTTGCATGTCATATATTATTCCTCTAACATTTGGTCAAAGTTAGCCTCAAAAAAGGCATTAGACCCTGTATGCTTTGTGTAAGTTGCATGTCATATATTATTACTCTAACATTTGTGTAAGTTGCATGTCATACATTATTACTCTAACATTTGGTCAAAGTAGTATAGTGGAAGTGGATCCTCTGACGTAGGTATCCCTGCCTTACCCTCCCTTTCGGTCACTTACTGGCGGACCCCATGCTTGCTAGGCCCCGCATGTCAGTTACTCAGTGGGTTCGTCCACGTCAGGATCCTCATCCGTAGTATACTCCCTATGTTTTTATTTACTCCACATAAAATGGAGCGAGTGGTGGTATAATAAATGACGCGGGCGGGGGAGGGGGAGGGACGTCGGTTTGCTCTCAACTGCGTCCCACAAGCGAACAAAAATGCAAGACGAAGCGCGTTCCATTCGGTGAGCGACGTGGAGGGTCCAGCGTGCCGGGCTGCAACGCGAACGCGACAAGAGCGATGTACAGTCAAAACCGATTGACCGGTCGTCACCGGAACCACTATTCACACCAGAACCTTCGCTGCTCGGCCTACGCCAGCCACTGCCCTAAAACCACACCAAATCTCCAGCCCATTCCCCCACCTTTCGATCCCCTAGCCCGCATCAAGCGTCCCCTAGTTCGCCGAAAAGCCATGATGCGCCGCAAGATCACTTACTACAAGATGCTGATGCCGGAGCGCAGTGCAGAAATCGCGGCGGCGGTCGGCGCCACAGACCTCCGTTCCCAAGCTCGCTTTGCGGCTGGCCAATCCCCGAGTTCTCTGGAGCCAAGCTACGAGGAGGAGGAAGCCGATCCAATGCTCATGGCAGAGGTCGCGGCGCAGAAGGCCCCCGATGGGTATGAGACGATGGACGCCGACTTCGTGCCGGCGTCCGAGTCCCCCATGGTGCAGGCGGACCAGTGGTTCAACATGGCGATACTAAAGGAGGACCGGGAGGCAGAGGCTCAACTCGACGTGGAGCGCGCGCATGTCGCTGTCATCGAGTCTCTCCTATAGGCAGAATCGGATGTCGTGGATGTGAACCGGGCGGCGGAGGCTCGACTCGACGCGGAGCGCGCGGATGCCGCTGCCATCGAGGCCCTCCTGCAGGCGGAACCGGACGTCCTGGACTTGAACCGGGCGGCAGAGGCTCGACTCGACGCAGAGCGCGCGGATGCCGCTCTCATTGACGCCCTCCTGCAGGCGAAACAGGACGTCTCGGACTTGAACCGGGCGGCGGAGGCTCGACTCGACGCGGAGCGCGCGGATGCCGCTGCCATCGAGGCCCTCCTGCAGGCGAAACCGAACGTCGTCGACTTTAATCGGGCCATGCTCTCGTTTGTGCAGAGCGCCCGCACGCTCCGCTTGAACGAGTAGCCGGAGGCCGAGGACAACCACGGTGCAGAGACACACGTCGGCAGCGACGGCTGGTTCGCATCGGCAGCCAAAGACGACGAGGCCGTCTCTTTCCACGAGCAGTGATAGTTTTTCTTTATGTTGTTGTTTTTATGGATCTTTTGCTGTGTAAAAACATATATTTGTTATGCAAGTCGCTTGACTTGGGTCAGTCTACCATTTCAGGCGGTTGGATGAATATCCTACGTCTCCTAACCCTTCTTTCCTTCTTCCTCACCTCTTCTTCTTCCGCAAAAGACCACCGCACGGGCCGTACGGATTCTCCCCAACATGCGGTTGGATAAACATACTCTATGAACGAAAATTATGTGTCAGTGATAGGATGGCTGAGTTTGGTTTGTTCACATGCGACAACACGTGTCAGTGAGGGTGCGTTCCCTTGGTTGGGTTTGCGGCGTGCAGGAGCGACTATGTGAGGGTGCGGTGCGACCGCGGCGTGTAGGGTGCGACCGTGTGAGGGTGCGGTGCGACCGCGACAGCCGTGCGCAAGTGTACCTCCTTCTCATTTTGAAAACTTTAGGCAAGCTTGGCAAAAATGTGTGGCGAAGTTTGGCAATGCAAGGCCTAGACCCAAACAGGATAAGTACGTACGTACTAGGAGTACTAGTGTTAAAAAAGAAAGGTGGGGTTTTCCTTCACGGGATTTAATCGATACAAATCCTTATTTCACGTGTCAATTAATGCGTATTTTTTCTCCAAATACCAAAGAGCTAACCATCTCACTCCTCATCGCTTGATTAATGCAGCGCCATGCAAACCAACCTTCTCACTTCCGCATGCATGCATGTCGTCTCTCTCTCTCCCCTGTCCATCTCTCTGCACGCATGCGCCTCTCGCTCTCTCTCCTGTTTCTGCATGCAAGCAGCTCTCTCTGCCTTGGGAAGATGCGAAGCACATGGGAAAGAGAGATGGGATTACTGCAGGCACGCATGCGGTGGAAAGGGATGGAGGGCCCGGTTGGAAAGAGCAGCGAAAAAATGCCAATGCGCAGAGCATTGCGGGGAAACGAAAAAACGAAATTTTCTTAGACGCAGACAAAAAAGGACCGGAGGGAGTACTACTAGGAGTACTAGTGCGGTGAGATGGTTTCTCGAAGAAGACGATGGAGAAGCGGAGTAGCGAAGAGTGAAATGATGGTTTCTTCGTCCGTGCTTTTGTGATTTGACGCCTCACTGATTTGTGATTTATGATAGAAGGGACAGGGGAGTAGACTTTGTGCTCTATACTGTACTACATGCGTCCAAGCATGGGAGAAAGAGGAGAGACGTTGCATTTTCTATTCCTTCAATCAATCAATCAGGGAGCTTCGGTTCCATCTTTTTGGCTTTGGCAACACCGTCCACAATGGTTCCCACGATGCCAAAAGCTATTTTCACATTTGGCTACACATTGTGGATGCCCTTAACCGTACCACTTGGTTTTGCTCCTGTGTGCTATCTATACAAATCTCAATTATATTGATCTAAAAAATTATAGAATCAAGATTAGTAAAAAGGAGGTGATTTTGCGCGCGGATGGCGGGGGAGGTTTCTTATTTGAGCAATGCTACATCCACGTAATGGTTTACGTAAAGTTACGAACTGATGTGATGTGGGACTATTTGATTGGATTAAAGGAGAGGATTAGGCCCACCCCACCTGAAAATCAGGGGGGCATATATAGATTAGATGGAAAGTATACGTAGCAGCTACGTAGCCCTTTGTAAGTCTAGGATTAGGCTTCTTATTTTCGGAGGACGTTGTCTTGGTGGTTTGCTAACATGCGGTCCCACGTGTCAGTGCTTTACAAGCCGATCCACGTCCCACATGAGGCAGAACAACGACAGAAGCAACACGTGGTTAAGTTGACGAAGATGAGGGAGAAGCGGATTCAGCAACGAGTGAAATGATGGTTGCTTCGTCCCTCCAACTTAACTGTGGAAAGGTGCGATGATGGGGTGCTTCACCTCGGCTGCTCTGCACTGTATTTCGGTATGGCACGTGGACCCGGTAGCTTGATGTCCCACATGTCGGCGAAAGGGACTAGAAGATTTATGAAAGCGAGCGCCTCCACTCTTACGACGGAGGAGTAGACGACACGACGGCCCAGTGAACTGTCACTTGTACTGTATAGTACTATAGTTTTGCTGTTTCGCACGATCCATCGATACAAACCCGATTAAACAGGAAAGGGCGGGATTTTTCCCGCGCGGTAGATGATACTGGCCATACATTTCAAAGGCAATTTTAATGTATGCAAACTGAATAATTATAAGTAACAATATGATATCTAGTAAAACTAAAAACACATATGATTTATTGTGTTAGAGTGTAGTAGTAGTGCTGTATTGCATAGTTGTTAGATGTAACATGCGAGAACGTGTAGAGATGTAGTTTTGGAGGGCCTACAGAGAGAAAAGCGTAATACGGTCACCGAACTTCAGAATAAGCTGATTACGGTCACTATATACGTTTTGCGGTGATTATACGGTCACTTGCTCACAGTTCAGCATCGGATTGCACTCTGTTGACCGGCCAAATAGTCTGCGTGGCGCCATGTTGACTAGTTAAATTGACCACATGTTCCTTGTGGGTCCCACCTGTCAGTTCGCATAGGCAAAAGGTCAGATAAACACAAATTTACGCAGGCGCGACAAGGCTCCAACCCGTGCGCGGGAATCACCTGGTTGTGTATGTGTCTGTCAGGGCCTGATGTGTGCGCATGCACGTGTAGGTTGAGCACTTGAGCGTGAGAGTGTGTGTTGGTCGTGTGGTGTACTGGTGTGTGCATGCATGCGTGCGTGTGTGCATGTGAGTGTTGCGTGCGTGCGTGTGAGTGTTGCGTGCGTGCGTGGCTGCGTGTGTACGTGTGAGTGTTGCGTGCGTGCGTGGGTGCATGTGTTTGTGTGAGTGTTGCGTGGATGCAGTTCGTGTGCATGCGTGCGTGTGTGTATAATCACCACACCAGCTCCTGTGTGTTAAAACAGACGGCTCAGCATACCAATACAAGGCCACCTTGTCCGCTGTGCCCGCGGTCATGACTTCGAACCATCCGTCCAAATATTTTTGTCGTTTGTTTTCATTCTTACTAGCAAGATGCCCGTGCGTTGCACGTAACATCAAGATGCATTTGTATGACTTGTTTATCTTGTGAGAGAAAAGGATGAACGAGGGAAGGCCTTATATTGCAAATGTGGAGAGGTGTGTGGGTACCTTTTTGCAAAATTGCCATAGTTTCTTTCCTATCCGTCAGATATAAATCGGACGGCCTATATTGCAGGATGGCAGGCACACCATCATCACCAACTCTGTTTTTTATAAGAGTGTATTTTATGTATTTTATAAGAGTGTAGATGTAGAGTAGATACAAGTCGACAGGTGGGCACGATGGTAGTGAGATAATGTGATGCAACACTAGAGGTGCCACGTGGAGCATTTAACTGGTCAACTAGTCATGTCATGAGCAAATACAGAGTTGTACGGTGAGCCCATGACCGTATAATAACCACAAAACATAAATGGTGACTGTAATGAGTGGATTCTGAAGTCCAATGTACGTATCGTGCTTTCGCTTCAAATACAATGATTGTCACTGTATATATCGCGAGAGAAAGATGAAACATGTGTGAATGTGCTGGGGCTTACTTTTAGAGGACCTGGAGATAGTTTGTGTGCGTACGTGAAAGGGGCGTAGAGGGGGGTATGCGATGGAGAGAGAGATGCTCTTCGTTTCTCTTTATTATGACTAACTTTGTATATAGTATAAAAATATACAAATTCACAGTGCGGAATAAATATCATTGTGGGCACCATGCAATGCAAATTAGCGTTCGTACTCCTCCATATAACTTTGTAATGTTGTATATATGTAGAAACTCTAAAATAATTTTTTGGCCACACTTTATTCAAAAGGAATGTTGTATGCGAAATAAACGTGAAGAGAGGGCTTTTTAGATCAATGGGGTACGTGATGTAACATGTGTGAATGTGTAGTTGATGCATTTGGCGGGGCCTAGAGAGGTATGTGTGTGTATTACGTATTCGAGAGAGGCATGGATAGAGGGGCCGACGGGGGGGGCGTGGGAGAGATAGCCACGAGAAATGAGAGTGGTCTAGAGAGAGAGACGAATATGACGTCACGACAAGAGATTCCATTCCCTTGAGTGTATATATGCAAGGGGGAGGGAATACAGGCACCAGGAGAATTTTTCCGTGTGTGTGGTGTTTGTGTTGGTATGTGTGGGTGTGAGAAGATAATGAGACGTGGGGGTAGAGGGTGTGTCACCGCGTGAGGTCCGGTGGGTCGAGGTGAGACCCTTCGTTCGGTTCCGTCCTGCGCCACATTGGTCGGCCCATGACGCATTTAGGAAGACCCATGGATGACTAGTCGTACAAGACAAAGATAGCAGAATTGTGAAGGACTCTGTGTCCACTGACAAAGCCGGCTAGGATTTGTAACCCTAGGTTCTCAGACTAAGGTAACCCCTTTATCTCTGATATTACTATTCATCCAACCTAACTTTAAGGGGCATCCTACAGAATGCTCTGCTAGAATCATACTCGTCGATTAGGAAGAGAGGTGTGAGACAATGCGTGAGAGACAGGCGTAAAGATAATGTACGTACATGAGACACGTAGGCAGGTCCATGTATATACAAAGGGTCGATGAGGATTGTGCGTGTGTATGTTTGCGAGAGGAAGAGTGCTTGTGATAAAGGTTAGTGGAAATAGTTGTAAATGGTTACGAGAGGGAGGGAGGGTTATATCTAGAGCATGTGTGCAAGAAAGACACCTCGGGAAAGAGTGTGTGAGCATGTGTGAGAGACCACCGATGGAGAGTGAAACTACACGTAAAAGATTGCTCTACACATTGATTAAATATATAAATTGTATCCAAATATTAGGATGGGATCATGATATTTGCAATTCGCGTAAGGAGCAGTCATTGATCCATCAGACATCTAGATTCTATCAAATTTGAGCATGTCTATGTTATTATTCGACACAATTGATCCACATAGTTAGTATTTTGAAGTCCAGACAATGCATCGCTTTAGCAATCGAATATAAATGTGAGTATAGTTCATGTTGTGTGTGTAAAGCACATTATACATACGAAAGTTACACAATGGACATTATAAATAGCTACCTATGAACTAGCATACATTTGAATTCAACTTAAGGTGGTTTAAAAAAAATCGAATTCAACATGAAGTCCATTCAATTATTTGAATTTGATATCATGGCATTTGTAAACCATACCTAAATTATGGGGGCACCAATCTTTGCTCTAATTTTGTACATAATAGCATATGTAGTCGTGTACAAAATATATTCAAATTTAGCTCCTCCATTCCAAAATAATCGTAGTTATAGGATTTTTAAGTGTCAACATTTCAAAAAGAAGCAAATAATTTAATGAGGTTTTCAAACATAGAAGGTCAAATATAACGTTATCTATTTAGGTCAATCCTAATAGTTTAAGAGTACTCTAAACGTGAATGCTTGTGTTTCAAAATTTCGAACGAAGCGCCACAAGAGCCTCTACTCGCCCGAAACCGCGTGAGACCAATGTTTGGTAGTACAAGGAAATTACTTTTCTAATAACTCCGACCCGTGAAACCTACCGGCCTGACGTCCAAAGGTCTAAACCGGGGTAGGTTTGTAGCTTCATCTAGACGCCACACAACCGCATCCGAAAAACATTCATACACAATGGCCGCCTAAGCACACATGCGCGCGGCCGAAACCGCTCCCACCCATTATTTGGGACACCTGGGATTACCATCCTACCCCCGACCCACAGTAGGTCCAAAATTCAAGAGGGGGCAAAGTTTGTACTTTCCCCAAATTTCAAACAAGCGCGTCCCATCTTCTGTTCAAAAAAGCTAAAAACAAGTGCGTCCCAGACCAAAACATGGTTCCCCCACCCGTCCGATTCCCCATTCGTACTCCGTGGGCGCCAAAACTACCTCTCCACTAGCCGCGAAACCCCGGCGTCCTCCGTCCGCCATCCCATCCCACCCATCAACCGCCGCCCTCCTCCATCATGCCGGAGCCGATACCCCGACGTCGTCGTCCACCGCAACCTCAACCGCAATGCCCTCCACGGCTAGTAGTTGAAGCCCAGGCCGAGCCATCCGTACCCGAGTCAGTTCAACCACGCCGTCCTGCGCCTCACTGCTACCGCTCCAACTTCGCCACCCTCCACCGCACCGGAGCTGTTCCTGTACGCCGTCCTTCGCCGCCTCGGATCTGCTTCCCCTCCACCGACATACGGCCACGAGAACACAGTCAACAATTTGGCCATGGGTTCGTCCAAGCCTGCACCCTCCAGAACATCGGTTTCCCCGGTAAAAAGAAGAAGATCGGCGCGACATGTGGAGGTGACCACACCGGCAACCGAAAAAGGTACTCCTCTTCCCTTATTCGTGCAAATCTTACGTCTCTGCTTGCACGGTATTCATCCCACATAAGACACTAGTTGACCGCTTCTTCTTGATACTAGATGTTCCTAGTAACTCGCGATGCACAAGGTTTCTCCTCATATACTATTTCACCTTAGCTAGAGGTCCGTCGCCCCCCTGAATTTCAATTTCTGGCCAATTGATTCCCAATTAACGAAAGCATTCCCCGGCGTAACAGGCGCTAGTACGCCTATTACACCGGGGAAGCAGCACCTTGGTGTTTATCTTAGGGGCGTGTGCGGCCTAGAGCTACTGGCGCCCGATCTGGAGGTCGGCTGGGATTAAAGGGATGGCCTGGGGGCGCTGCCAAGCACGGCGGTGGTGTGAGGTCGATGGGAGGGCGGGGCGGCGGAGGCAGGGGTCTGGGCCGGTGGTCGCTGGCGGTTCGAGAAAGATCGTCAACAGTGACTGGCGGGAGGTAGACGAAGGCCATCTGCCCGTTCCTTATAGATCGGACGGTTCATTAAAAAAATTGACAGACCTACTTATTTTCAGTCGACTGTTATCTTAGATATGACCACATGTGGTGGTGTGCTGGAGGAGTACCTGCATTTCCTGTGCTCATATATTACAAAATCATACGGAGTAGAATCTAATTTTGTTTGCCATGCAATGTTGTAGATCTATCATATGTCTCCTGTCATTTATTTTTCAGCCACCTGCTATCTGCTACTTTTACAGTGCACTAACTTGGCAGCGTGATATGTGGTTGCATGTTGCATATGGTGTCTAGATTGTAATTCTTCCAATCTGGTTAAACTGCATGTGCTAGTCTGCTTAGCTTATACATTATACCTGTTAATGTGACATGCCTTCCTTTATTTAGTACATAGTACATCTGTCTATTAAGCATGTCCTTACATAAAACTATTGTTTTTTGTATCCCGCATCAATCAACATGACGAGACACCTTTAGTATATGCAGTGCGATATTAGTTGCATCTTTCATATGATTTATAGCATGCGCTGCTTCTAATTTGTTGAAATTTCATTTATGATGGGACGCTTTTAACTTGGCAGAGTCATATTGGTTACATCTTTCATGTGGTGTCTAGCTTGGATTGCTTCTTATTTGCTGGAATGGTTTCTGCTTAGTTTACACAAACAGTTGTGAACATGCCATGCCGTCCTGTTTTTCGTACATATTCCATCCTGGTATCATGTGTTTGCCTTACATCAAAGTAGTGATTGTCGGTATCATGCATGAATGAGTTCTGAAGAGAGAATTTTATTGCTTTTTCTTGTCGGTTTTACTTGACAATTCAAAATCAATAAAGCGGAAGGAAGTTAGCAAGGCAGTGGATAAATGTGCTCCTTCCAAACGGAGGGCCTCTATAGTTTCTACTCCTCCACACCCCCAAGATGATTTCCAAGACAACACACGCATAGACACTCAACAAAGCTGTGTTTATGATGAGCACGTCTCCCCTAGTGCAGCATCACCGATGCTCCCTCTAACTTGGCACTGTTATATGTGGTTGCATGTTATGTGTGATGTCTAGCTTGTATTGCTTCTAATTTTGTTGAATTCCATATGCTTACTTTACACATTATACTTGAACTAGCGGGGTGACCCGCGCATTTGCGCGGCTAGATTTTTCACACATTTTTAAATTTGAGTTTTAGCATATTTTCTGTATTAGCTTTGTGTATGAGATTATTTTTAGGTCAATTTGGTCATTGAACTTAAGAAATTGGACACCAAAAAATAACATCACAATAGACAAATTTCAAATAATAGTTCATCGCAATTTTGATGGCTCATGAAATGCTTGGGTCTTTTTCTTCCCTTTGTGAGCTTTAGCACTATTGCAGTGTGGTTTTGTTAGGGAAATGCCATGTAGAGCTTCCACACATGCGATCCTTACTCCAATTTCATTTATGGGGTGCGTATTAATGTAATGTATGTGTCTCACTAAAAATTCATAAAACATTATCTCTGTACTAAGTCTTGCAAGCCTTGTCTTTGTAATTTATCTATCTGTGTCCATGTTATTGTGTCATAACTTACCTTTGTCTAATGGTGGCAACAAATTTTGCTCCAAAATATGTTATTTAGCACATCTAAAATAATTTATTGTGGACTTTACATGAACTTCCATTTCAAACCTTTACAAATACAGAAGAAAAAATATTTCTATTTCTTCATATCTGATTATTCCTATCTCCCGTCCATTTGTTAATTATTCATATCCATTTTCATGGGCATGCACATGATTATTCTTCAATCATGTCTATATTATTTGGACTGAGTTGTATTTTTTAGCACAATTCAAATAATTGTATTACATACTTGACATCATATCTTGCTTATACGTTCTCCCTTGGCCACTTTGATCATAATTTCCTTTTGCAGTTCATGCCCATGTTCTTTTGCTTGTTTCACTTGCCTATCAATGACAATATTATTATCAGTGACAAAGTAGGCCAAGATCACGTCGATCATATAGCTTACTCTTTATGACAGGGACCATGTTGTTTACGTACAAGTTATGAGTTTAGCATGACAAAAAAGAACTTATAAGGCGCACATTTTTTTAATATTAGACTTCACTAAAAATGTTCATGTACAAAATTTAGTTATTAATGGTTAAGAGAAATATAATCACATAAAAAGTGAAGAGTAAGATCTAGTATTAAAAATCCAATGGTATTAGTTCAATTTATAAAGATAACCACACATTATTATTAATTACACATGGTATATATCACAAATTTGACGATTATAATAGACAGAGGAAAATTGGTTGAACTGGATCAAGAATTGCACGTGTCCTGATCATGAATTTGAT